>NW_024426996.1:27856528-28075928 GCF_017311325.1 Ursus maritimus | reverse complement strand
AGAGGGAGAGGGACAAGCAGACTTCCTGCTGAGCAGGGAGCCTGATGTGGGGCTCCATCTTGAGCCAAAGGCAGACACTTAACCAGCTGAGCCACTCAGGCGCCCCTGGCGTATTTCCATTTCTAGTAATGTACTAGAATTACTTGGGCACGGTCTATCTTAGTAGCAAGCCATCATTTTAGTTAATGTTTAGTTAATTAGCTAATAATATTAAAATATAATAGAGATTATTTCTGATGTTTTTTAAATTGTCATTTAAATTGTCAGTGAGTTAATGTAACATAGGACAATCTTGCACTTAGTTGCAGGGACTAGCAAGACAAGATGAAGATTCTAGTCTTAACTGTGACCATCTTGAATTTTGTGGCTTGCTTCCCGGTAAGTTTCAGAATTTTGGATAAAAGTATCCTTATGAAACTAAAAATCAGATGGAGGGAAAACATGGATTTAGATTATTAGCTTATGTTTAATGCAGAAAGAATATTTTGCTAAACAAAACATCATTGTATTTTTAATGTTCTATTTTCTATTTATAAATTTCCTTCCCTTAAAATTAATCATATACATAATGAAGTAAAGATAACAGAAGCTATAATGTATGACAGTATAGAATTTAAAGGGCTTCTCTATACTTCTTATACTGTAAGAGATTCCATACTGAAAGTTTCCTATGGGACACCTGGATTTATATTTGCAAAGGCTGCTTAACCCTTATATATTAGCCGTTCCGTCTTACATTAATGCTGTGTTTTTCGGGCCTGATTAACCTAACAACTAATCGATAAAAAAGAAAGCACAGACCTTCAGAATGTTGCTTTATTTAGCAATTTAGCACTGTGACTACTGATTTCAGGTTTTTAGTAAAATATAATCAGCAAGAGGAACCTCACAAAAATGTTGTACTTCTTTCCCTTTAGTATAATGGGAATCAGGAAACACACAGTCAGACAAATCATTTCTCTGCCAATCCACCTTTGTCTGCATCAGAGAGCCACACAGCAAGTCAACTCTCATCCATCCTAAGAACAAAAAGTTCTGCACCTACAGATGATTCAAATAGTTACTCTGAGTCTACTGATACAGTAACAAGGCACTCTGGATCTCTTTCAAAGAGAAACCACGCAGAGACTCTTCAAGCTAGCATATATAACTTTCGCCCATTTGGGAATGATGTACCAAGTAACCCTTCAGCTAACCAGAATTCAGCTAGCTTTGCTTATGTTGAGGGTATAGAACGCAACTATACTCAGGCAGAGTCTCCAACAAGGAATGTTTCACCTTCATCTGCTGCTATGCAGGATACTTCTGTCAATATCACAATTTCCAGATTTGCACCCAATTCCGCAATAACACAGAGCGGGATGGTTGTTTCTGGGGAAAACAGCATCTCAGCACCTGTATCCAGAACCACCCACCAGTATAAGTCTGATTCCATTGCTATTCCCCACTATCAGGGAGACTCCAAAGCAACCCAGAGTCTTGAACCCTTCTTCCCATCCACTGGAAGAGCTAAACCATTCTTTGCCTCTAATCCTGCTGCATACGTACAAAACACTAAGAATGAGTTTAGTACCTCTGCAGATGAGAGCAGCACTGCCATATCAAATGCAAACAACTTCCTTGGAACTTACACCACTATTCATGAGGAAGAAGCAAGACCAGAGAGTATATCTTTTACCGGTACTAGTGACTTTATGAAAGAAGGCAATACAGCCACAATTGACACCATAGACATTCTAGAAGATTACACAACTCTGTTTGATGTTCCTGACACGGAGGACGAAACCATAATTATAAGTGACACTACTTACCTGGAAAGATATGGCAAAACCATGAGCAATGCTCCAGGTGTTCCACAGAAAGACAATTCTATTGTAACTGATGCCACAGAAAAGAAGAATCACCATAGAACTACAGTTAATGCTCGAACACCTAGCATTTCCTTTGCAAAAAATACCAATGACTTTGAATCTTTTCCTATTCTGAGAACTTACACCAAGGCTGATACCAAATCTAGCATGACAGCTACTGATGCTGATGAAGCTACTTCCAATATCAATCCCACTACAAATTCTCTTCTTAATTATAGAATGTATAAGAAAAGTAATAATGTTATTAGCAAATTTAATGATGCTAAGACAATGTTAGATGTAGCTAAAAATACAAAGCATGCAGGGGTTATTTCCAAAACAAATGGCATCACTTCTACAGAGCATTATGCTAACCCTAACACCATAGCACCAACAACTAACACTAACATTAACTTTAAGATAACTTGGCCTTCAAAGGAAGATACAATAGTAGCAGACAGACATCCTGTACAGATGGAAAACCGCATGACACCTAAGAATAACAATATTGCTAAAGCAACTGGATTGAAACTCGATGACTCAGTAATTGGGTTCCATTCTAATATTCCTGCCAGTGTACATCTTAAACCTGATAGGAATTATTTTAAGTATGTGAGCAATGATGAAATTGAGGAAGTCATTCCTGTGGTCCAACAAATTGCAAATATGGACCAAGATGATGGAGTTATAGAGGAAGTCATCTTTCTTCATCCAGACACTTCTACAACAGAAATTAGAAGAAAAGTTTACTCTCTTAACCCTGAATCAGATTATGCCCAAACAGCAGAAAACAAAATCATCCTCCTTTCTGAAATCCCTGATATGTTCAATCCCCTATTCAAAAACAAAATAAAGCACAAAATAGATGCCACAAACCTCATTAAAAACGGAGGTGACCATAGAACCCCCACAACAATTACTGCAAATGACGCCAAAGCCAAAATGGATATTGGAAGAACTAGTGTGTTTAAAACGGCCAATTTCCAGAGCAATATCACTCCTATCATCACTCACCCTGGAACTGTTGGGACTGTGTATTCTAGTGAAGACAGTGTAGCTGACATGACCTCAGCTTCAAAGCTCAGGATGTCTCCTTCAGATAAATCGACTGACTTTGTGGATGAAACCATGAGTCTCTCTACTAATACTAACCATGCCAGTAGTGGTACAGGTCCCAACCCTGAAACAGACTTTCCTATGAACAAAGGATACACTCTTCTGTCAGTAGCTGAATCATCTACCCTAATGCCTAAAGCCCAAAATAATCAAGCTCAAAACTCCCTGCTAATTAAAGAGGATTCCTTGACTGATGCTTGGATATCAGATCCTGTGGCCAAAAATCCTCATCTCATTAATGATGCCATTATACAAAAATGGAAAATTAATAAAGTATCAGTAGATCCTTCAAACATTCCATTGGAGCCTACTTTCCTCACACCTGATCTCACCTCTCCCACTGATAAATACAGTACAGGAAAGGGGACCACAAATATGATTGACAACTCTGAACTGATGATTAATAAGGCCACCATACCAGAAAGAAGGCCCACTATAGCCCTTAACTCCTGGCCTGCAAAAACAGCTGGTATTCTTACACAAAAACAAAGATTTGGAAGTTTGATAGACAAAGAAAGGATAAATGAAGAAGAATCAACTCCCTATATGGAAGTAAACTCTGCAGTGGGAGAAGATGGTATTTTTCAGATAAAAGAAGACCTTCTACCTGCACAACTAAGCAGTGGCTTTGAAAGGAATGGATTTGCAGCTGTGGATAGCACAAAATCTCTTTCCAAATTAAGTAGTAGTATACCTACTGCTGAAGTAACAGTAAGTGACAGAGACCTTACCACTCCTGGGGAAAAAAATGTTGATGTTCTGTACGATGTCACTAAACCTGCAAATGGCAAAATACATTTTAAGAATATAGTCACCAAAGCAACAGCCAATGGTCTGGGCAAAACTGCAGCTGTGAAACAGAATGTGGAAGCAGTAGATGGCACTGAATTCTTTTCACCTAGCAATTCTGTCCGCCAAAGTAGAAAAGATCACCCTATACTCTCTAATTTATACCACCATGTAATCACTGATAATCCACTTACTATCACCAAAAAGAACCCAAATGCTGCTCGGAACACTATGCAACATAAACTGTCACTCTTTGCAATGGACAATGCAGGCCTTACTGATTATAGAGAGGACTATCAAACCCTTGATGCCATCACATCAAGCAATGCTAAGAGACTGATCAATAATGGACAAATGACTGGGATGGAAATAACAAATATCCCTCCTGGCAAACCTGCTACAGTTAATGATATTTCCAACGAGGATAAAAATACTGATGCTGTAACAGACTTGGCTTCAACAGCTTTCACCTCGCCAATAAGGAAAGGCATTCTGACCATGAATGAAGTTAATACTCTTAACAATAACCCTAACAAACTAGGAGATCACTTTGCCATATCCAGAGGAGATCCCAGTGTGCCTACAGATGATGGCATGCTATTAGTAGCTGATTCCTCTGCTTTTATGCAGTCTGTTGACCCTTTCAATCATCCTCATACAACAAAACCTATAAAAAAAATCTCTTTGGCAGATATTATAATACCAAAAACTTTTCATAAGTCTACCCCAGCAGCTTTGACAGTAGCTGTCCCTGCTGCTTCTCAAAGCGACGCTGACACTGTGCTTTACAGCACACGGTATGAATCCAAGAGCCCTTTCAAGGAAGATATAGCAGTGAACTCTGAAGCATATCCCCAAAAAGACACAGGCATTATGGCAAAGGAAGACAGACTTAAAGAAGAAAATGTGAGGGATAATATTTATGTTACACCTATTGCAGGTGACAATGTCCCTAAAGGCAACAACTTGACAGCTAAACATTATCCTCTTCATTCTGATGTATATAATTCCACCAGATTCAAAGGAACAACCAAAACCATAGCTGACCAACTTGAATTTGAGAATCCTGCATCATCCTATACGACTGAAGGCTCAAAACCTCTACTTAGGAAATTTACTCCAGAGTTGCAAGGAAAAGTGATTGTGAGAAACAGTAATAGTGATGCTGAATATGCCCCGTTCCTTGAGGGTGAAATTCTTTATCCAATGATTAAAGAAAATGTCCCAAAAAGCTCTATCTCTTCCCCTGAAAGAAGATCTACCTTTATAACACCAGATTTTAGAATTCCAATGAAAGGTAATACAAACCCGGCTCCAGAAGGCACTGCGGTATTAGGTAAAGGAACTTCCCACACAAATTATGCATCCTATACTGCTGAGCAAAGTGATCCAGGAACAGAAAAAAATCAAACTACTAAAGATAGCACAACAAATTCTCACGTAGGCATTATACCTGTGACCTTCTCCATTCCTACCCCCGCTGAAGACACAAATGTGAAAAATTATTACCGTATACCTGGAGCAGGTACTCCTCAATCACTAGGATATGCAAATACACTAAGAGCTGATTCCTACATTCTTAGGCCTGAGACTACTCTGGCAAAGGAAAATAATCTAGACGCTATGGACCTGACCATCACTGAACCTGGTAAAAGTGATTCTGACTATATTTCAAATAAGCATTCCTTTGAACTAGAGAAGGAAGAAACCAGTTCTATTAAAAAACCGATTCCATTTATACATGGACCAAATGGACTTGTATCTCATTCAACCTCCCCTAAAGGAGTGGCCTCAAAGAGTCTTCTGTATAGAATAACTCACCCCGAGTCTGAAACTAAAGAAAAACATCAAGCTATTATTCTCAAAGAAGAAAATTCTGACTCTGATATTGTCGCCACTTCTTTCAAAGATTATATCAAAAACTTCAACATTCAACATCTGAAAACCATGGCACCCTCCCTAATGGATGCTACTGAGACTTTTTCCTCTGAGTTTCTAGAAAGGTCATCTGTGGGAGAGGAATCTCTAAGTGAAGACAATGCCATCATCATTCTCCCTGAAATTTCTGATTTGGGAAGTAAAAACATCAAGTATTTCTTTGTACCATACACAGAAACAACTGTTACCATGGGAGAAAGCACATTTGGCACTGTGCCCACTGATCATGCTGAGATCACTACCCCCATAAAAAGTCAAGGTCATCCCTATAGAAGAGGCATTTCATCCAGTGTTGGTACCACAAATGCCCCAGAGTTGGCAGATACCATCAAATTAGAAAAATCAAAAGTCAATGAAAATAAATTGAACTTAGCTGAAGTGATACCTTCACAGGATCACATGCACCTCTTGGCTCAGGATGATGCCTCCCAAGCTAAGAATATCTCTTATGTTGGTGAAGTTACTAAAGGTATAATCAAAAAGGCTTCAATAGCTTCTCTTAATCCTGTTAGTGCCACAAAAATGCCAACAAACGTTACCACCATTTCACCTAATGCCCCCGCCTTTGACACTAAGGAGAGAAATAAAAATGGTGACTCTACCATGCCTGAGATAGATGATGTCCTATCCATAAAATTAAAATCTCTATTAATTCCTAATCAGAAAAAATCTAGAACTGCAGATGCTCTTAATCAAAATGATGATTCTTTATCTAATAAATTGCTGGCCTTAGAGCAACCAGGTGAACACTCTATTATCATTAACCAAAACAGGGAAATCACCAAGGTGCAAAGTAACCCTCAGCTCTTCTCCATGGTCTCCTTTTTTCCTCTGGAAGATTCTACTATTTTTTCAGATAACCCTATAAATGTAGCCACTGACGTACCTACCGCTGAAAATGGAGGCATTTATGATAAAACTGACACCATGGCCTTTGCACCTAATACAGTTCTTCACCCTGCAATCCACAAAAAAGAGCAGATAAGTAAAAGTTCTGACCAAGCTGTAAATCACCATATAAATAAAGCAGTTATCAATCCATCCGCTAAAGAAATCACTACCTTGGGAACTGGGACAAATGCTTTCCTGGGTAAAGATAAAGCTATTGTAGAGGATGAATCCTATATTTCTGAAGCCAAAATTCCAGTAATCTTAAGAGAGGAAAATTCAATGAACATTAATCCTTTCATTCTTAAGCCTTATTTTGCTTCTGCTGAACAGAAAGCACCTGCAACTTTAAAAGAAACATTTTATCCTGATTCCACAACAAGCAGGACAAAGCTGAGAAAGGCCAGGGCTGAAGGCTCATTTTCTCTTGGTGATGATAACTTAAAGAGGTCTACCACAGACTCTTACAATAAATCATATCCACCCATGAAACCAACTCTTCCTCCTACTGATTTTGTTAGTGATTTTATTACCATCAATAATCCTGAATTTGATCCAGTGTTTGCTGTAGGAGAAAGCAACATAAAAATGACTGATGAATCTATCATAGCTAGAGATACCACTGTTCTACCCGACAAAGATATCATTTCACCTGACATTATCATTATTGATGACATAAGGAACATTAGAAATGGAAAAAGGCATGCAGATTCTACAGAAAATGATAATGCTGCTCAATACAAAGTAATTCCTTTTACAAAGGACTTTTCAGCAGAGTCAGATGTGGTTTTTCTGGCAAAGGAAAACAATCCAAATATTATGACTCTAATGACCACTGGGCCTGATGACAATACTTTTAAATATGTATCAGAGAAAAATACCTTTTATGTTGGTGAAAAAGGGAAGAGTCCCACAACAAAAACATTTCCCTCTGCTCAAGGGCTCCACAAATATGGATCTCACGCTCTTTTCCCCACTGCACGTGTCACTGAGACTCTCCTGAATGAAAATCCTGTAGAACCCAAAACTAAACAAAAATACCAAATGTTGATCTCCAGAAAAGGAAACCCCGATTCTGACAAAGATTTTCTCAAAGATTATACTGCCAAGTTCAAAAGCAAGTCATCTAGAACCATGACTCACTTACCCACAGATGGAAATAGAAAAGTCTCCCCCAAGTTTCCAGATGATTTATCTCTGGAAAAGGGCACCCTAAATGGAAATGACATCATCATCACTCTTCCAGAAGACAAATGGATTGACCATATCAATGCTCCAGACCCAGAATCAACAGAAACTATGGGAGAAAGCATGATGCTCCCAGATGAAATCACCGATGTCACCATGAGCACAACTCCCATAACAAACAAAGGCCAGCTCTACAGGAAATACGTCATATTGACTGCTCCTTACTACCAAAGGGAACCTGACATGTCACCCAAATCAGAATATAATCAAGATAAACATTTCAAGGCAGAGACCTATCATTCACGGAATGCCACTGCTCCTTCAACTACATTCAATGTCAGCCTTAATAATAATGAACTTCCCTTTGTTGATGAAAATTTTGGGAATAAAAGAAATAGGGCTTCAATGTCTTCTTCACCAATAAGGACAGCTCACACTGTTGCTGATTCCACTGCTCTCTCCCTTGAGAACAGTTATGAAGGGGGAGATTTTATGCAACCTGATGAAGATAATGTTAGATCTAACGAATTCCCATCTCTACTAACATCTGAAAGGATCATTCTTACACCTAAAGTCTTAACCAAGGGTTCTGTTCTAATGAGTGATAACTCCTTGACTGACCCTTCAAAGTCAATATCATCAGCATCAGAGACAGGGATTGAATACCTTGACTTCATTCATGGAAATGATATTTCAGAAAATCAGGACATTAAAATTCAAAAAGATACTCAGCCCCACCTCTTGGACTCTAATATTCCTTTTAATGATTCAGAAACTTTTACCAGGAATTCCACAGATGATGAGGCTGATTCAGTACCCACTGCAGAGAGAGAAACTGTTAACATTTCTGAAGTTAACACAGATGCTCAACCTCTGGGTACAAAGATAAAAGTGCTTTTGCCCACAGAAATAAGACCCTTCCCTTCTGAAATTAAAAAAATGGCTGAACTCTCTGCTGAAGAAGACAAAGCTGCTAAATTTGATTTAAATCACATTACAAATGCAACAGTTCTCATTACAACTTTGGAAAAAACACTTCCCTCAGAGCCCAATATTCTCTCCAAGACCAATAACAAGAAGGAGAAACGCAATATTTATGAAGAAAGCAATTTTATTTCAGGAGATTCAAGGACATTGAAAGATAATCCTTTCTTTGGTAAATTTAGTATTTCTGGTAGACCTCAAGCTCCTCTCAATTTAAAAAGAATCCTTTCAGATGATTCCACCATGTCTCTGGAAAAGACTTTAAAGCCTAAGTATAAAAACTCCACTCCTCCTGAAGAAGATGCAGGCACAGCAGGTTTACTTCATAATGCCCCCACTGGATCCGACATACTACGACAGAAATCAATTCTTTCTCCTGATTTCACAACGTCTGTGAGTTCACCTGAATATTTTGAACTTGATCCAGTTGTCAAAATGAAAAAAGATACCACAACAAACACTTATAATAATATTCCATTTGAGGAAAGAAATACTCCATCACACAAAGCCATCATTTCACCGAATACCAATACTTCAACAAAAGGCATGGTGAACACTATTTTTAATAAAAGATTTGTGCACAGAAATTCTCTAGGGAAAGATATAATCACTGAATATGAAATAGTTCCTACTACAGAAAATATTTCAGACATTACTCTAGATGGTGAAAATATTTCACATATTGAGGATGCGATAAGCACTGTGCCTGATGTCAGAGCTCTTGAGTATGCCGCAAATGAGGATGTCTTAGAACCACACGCAGAAAAATACAATACTATTATTAACAAAACTACTCTCATTTATGACCCCAAAATAGTTGGGTCTCATCAATTCTACACCAGTGCTGATACCCCTGAACATTTATCTCGAGGAGCCCAAACTGAAATTAAAACTAGAGAAATACTGCAAAATTTCATATCTAGAAAGGAGCATGACAGTTCTGATCTTGATGCTATTGTTCTCAAAAGTTCCGCTGACAATTCAAATTCTCAGCCTCACAGGTCTGTGACTCATCCCCTAATTCACACAAGTGAGAGTATTCACAAGTTTCTAGATAAAAGAACCTTGAAAAGGGACACTTTACAAGGAGATGACGCCATCAATATTTCCCCTGAAGACAAAATGATGAAATACACCCTTGTTCCAGACCCAGAAATAACAGTAACCATGGCAGAGGGAAGTATTCTCCCAGATGAACCCATGCATCCCATTGTTATCACCTCTCCATTAGAAAATAAGAATCAGTTCTTCAAAAAAGTCCTTTCATCTGCCATATATAACACTGATGCCCAAGGTAAAGCAGAAAATATCTTATTATCCCAAGCAGACAATGTTAAAGGTAAGAGTAATATGGCAGGAGCATTATTCCATTGGCTGAGTTCAATGTCATCCCTAAGGGCAAACTTTCTTTCATCAATGATACTGAAATTTTAAACAAAAGGGCTTCAGTCAATTCTTTACCTATGAATACAGTCAACCCTGTGGATGAAACCACTACTCCCTCCACTGAGAGTAGTTATGGAAGAGGTGATTCTATGCTTCCAGAAGACAATATTAGGTCCAGGGGATTCCTAACTCTACAAATCCTAGAAAAGGCCATGTTTATTCCCAATATCTCAACTGAAAATCTTGAAATCTCTGACCCACTGACAAATACCTCCTTGGCTAATTCTTCAACTGCATTGTCAAACATGTTTAAGACTATGACTGACTACCCTAATTCTATTAATGATGGTGATAATCCCATTAAAAATAAAACTGACCTCAAGCCTTACTCCTTGATCTCAACAAAACTCCCCATCGGTTCTACTACTTTTTCAGACAATCCCACAAATAATCAGTTTGAGTCACTGTCCTCAGCAAATAGAGAAACTACTGATGACTTTAAAATTGAGACAGATAAAATATATTCTGAACCTCAGCGAACAATATTGAAAGCCTTTTCTCCTACAAAAGTCTCTCAACATAGGGTCCCTGAAGAAAGAAAAATAGCTATTTTTTCTGATCAAGAAGATCCAGCTGCTAAATCTGATTTAAGTCACATTACAAATGCAGCCATTCTCAGAAATGCAAACATTCTCAATCCAGCTATGAAGAAAATCCTTCCCTCAGTAACTGAGCTTAATACTCTGTCCAAGAGTGACAACAATGTGGAAGGGGAAGTACACATTTCTCAAGCAGGCAATTTTTTCCCAAAAGATGCAAGTACATTGAAAGATAATTATTTCACTGTTAAATCTGATGCTGCTTCTACTAAACCTCAAGCACCCCCCAATTTAAAAGGAGTCTTTTCAGTTGGTTCCACATTAACTCTTCCAGATGCATCTAGGTCTAATGATCAAAGCTCTTCTCCTGAAGGTGCTACTGGAGAAAGGACCATCATAAACACTCCCATTGGGACATATGGCCTGCCACCATGGAAATCAACTCTTCTTCCTTCTGATTTCACAACATTCATGAGTTTATCCAAGTATTCTGAACTTGATCCAGGTATCAAAATGAAAAAAGACACCACAACAAAGACTAATAATATTCCACCTGGAAAAAGAAATACTCCATCTGACAAAACTATTATTTCACCTACTATCATTCTTTCAAGAAAAGGCATGAAAAACCCTATTAATACTATTAATAACTATAAATTTGGAGACAAGACTTCTATAGGAAAAGATATATCCACTGAAGTAGTTCCTTTTACAGAAGACATTTCAGAAGAAGAACATGACACCCTTTTGGCAGGGGAAAATATTCCAAATGATGAGGATATGGTAACTATTATACCTGTTGACAGTGCCCTTGACTATGTGGCAGATAACTATGTCTTTGAACTAGTGAGGGACAGAAATGATGCCCTTAGGAGAAAGACCACACTCAGTGATGACTCCAATGTATTTAAGTCTCATTCACCCCATGCCAGTGCTGCAGTCTCTGAAAATGCATCCCAAGGACCTCCAAATGATATCAAAATTACCAAAAAACACCAGAGCTTTATTCCCAAAGACAAACATCTTAATTCTGATGATGTTCTCAAAAGTTCTTCTGTCGATTTTAATACTAAGGTTCCCAGATCCATGATTTATTCTCTAACTGATCCAAGTTGGATTTTTTTACCTGAATTTCTAGATGAAACAATTGTTGAAAATAGTTCTCCAATTGGTGATAACACCATCATCATTCTCCCTGAAGGCAAAAGAACGGAGTCCATGTTTGTTCCAGACCCAGAACTAATGATAAGAATGGGAGACAGCAAGATATTCACAACTGATTCCATTGATCCTGCTGTGATCACCAACCATATAGAATATAAAGACCAATTCAACAGGAAGGGGGTCTCATTTGCTTTGTATAATCATGATGCCCCAAATGAAGCAAAAACCACCATATCAGCCAAATTCAATGCAAATAAACATAAACCAAACTTGGCAGATATGCCCCATTCACAGAACAACGTTATTCCTTTGGCTGAGTTCAATGTTATTCCTGATGATGATCTTCCCTTCATTGGTAAAAATACTGAGAAAGCAAACAACAGAGCTCCAATCTTTTCTTCATCTATGAATAAGGCACCCAGCACTGTGGCTGATTCCATTGCTCCTGCCACTGAAGGTAGTTATGAAGGAGGTGATTCTATGTTACCTGGAGATGTTAAATCTAGGGGATTCTCATCCCTATTAACATCTTCCATGCTTATTCCTAATTCCTTGCCTGAAAATCCTAAAACCTCTAGCCTAGTAACAGATAAATTCTTATCTGAATCTGTAATAAATGAGTCAGAAATGTTAGAAAGAGCAACTGAATATGCTGATGGTGGTGATGTTTCAGCGAGACAGGTCATAGTAAGACAAACTGACATTCCTTCCTATCCATTGACACGGAATATTTCTCCAACTGGACCAACTTCTTTTTCAGATAGTATCACAGGTGGTGAAGTTGATTCATTTTTCTCTCTGAATAGAGATACTCCTGAGAATTATAAAACTAAGACCGACAAAATATATTTTAAATCTCAAAGACCAATGATGAAAGCCTTATCCCTTAGAGAAGACTCTCAAGATAGTGTCTATGAAAGAGGGAAAATAGCTAATCTTTTTGATCAAGAAGATCCAGCTGCTAAACTGAAATTACATAATTTTACAAATACAACAGCTTTCATCCCAGCTATGAGGAAAATCCTTCCATCAGGAACTGAACCCAATCCCCTCTCCAAGGGGGACAGTAATATGGAAGATTCTTTCACTGTTAAATTGAATGTTACTTCCTACAAACCTCAAACACCTCCCAATTTAAAAGGAATCTTTTTAGCTGATTCCACATTAACTCTTCCAGGAGATGTTAGTCCTACCTCTCATGATAAAGTCACTAACTCAGAAGGGTCCATCACAAATACTCCAACTAGACTACACAGCCTACAATGGAGGTCAACTTTTTCTCCTTCTGATTTCACAACATCCATGGGGACTTCCAAATATTCTGAACTTGTTCCGGTTACTAGTATGGGAAAAGATATGACCAAAGAGATTGATTATAACATTCCACTTAACAAAATAATTATTCCATCTGATAAAGCTATCATTTTACCAATTACTACCTCTGAAAAAGACATGACAAGTACTTTACAAGGGAATATATCTGAGCAGAAAGATCTTATGAAGAGACGGACAGCAGCTGAATATGGAATCACTTATTTTACAGAAGACACTTCAGAAAGGGTAGATGATATTTCTTCTACAGGCAAAATCACTCCAGCATATTTGGACCATACAACTATGACGTCTGATGACAGTGGTTCTGAGTATGTCTCAGATATGCATGCCTCTGAATTAGAAGATAGAGCAAATAATTCCCTGCTAAAAATGGGTACACTCATACATGCCCCCAAAACACATGTGTCTCATGCACCATATATCACAGTTGCTGCTTCAGACAGTCTATCTAAAACAATATCTCCAGTATTCAAAGCTAAAGAAAATTACCAACCTATGATTCCCAGACAGGAAAACAGCACTGACCCTGAAGCCATTGCTCTCAAGAATTCTAATGCCAAAGTCAATACCAGAGCTCACAGACCTACAACTCACTTCCTAAATGATGCAAGTAGAAATTTTCCTTCTAGTTTTTCTGAAAAAACACCTGTAGGAAAAAGCACCATAAATGATGATGACACCATAATTTCCTCTGAAGGTTATGACTTAGAGAATAAAATCACTGAATATTCCCTTTCTCCAGACCTAAAACCTGTAGCTGACAGCAAGACATTCACAACTGATACTACTAATCATGCTTTTAAAAATAGTGATAATTTTCTCAGGAGAAACACTTCACCTACCATTTATAAGACATTTACACTCAGGAGAGCAGACACTACCACATCCAGTATATCTGATTTTACTGAAGATCAAACAGGTCTAGCTACAGTATCTGATTCAAGGTTTAGTAATTTTCCTTTAGCTCAGCTTTCCAGTGATGACATCTCCAATGTGAAAAAAAACACAGAAGATGCAACCAACACAGCTCTTACTTTCTTTTATCCTTTGAAAAAGGTGTCTGCCAATATGCCATATGCTCCTGCTTTTTCCACCAAGAACAAAAATAACATTGGTCATTATAGCCTTCCATCATCAGAGAGTGTCAGGTCTCTAAGACCAGCATCTATGGGACTACCTGAAATTCTCATCCTAACTTCTAAAGATCCTACTAAAGAAACGGCAGCCTCCAAACCTACAAAAGGCACAAACATATATTACCCACCAGTGTTAGTATCAGCAGCATCAGAGCCTGTGTCTACAGACTCACCTTACTTCAATAAAGGCATTGCCTCAGAAGGACGAAACACTAGAAGTCAAAGAGTCCCAAAGGCTTTTCCTTTGGTTTATACTGTTCTCCAAGATGATTCCACAGGTTCTTCAGACAAAGCTAACACAACGGCTACCACTGTCAACAAGAGCAAAATTTTTGATATTGATGCCTTTGGTGATCAAAATTCAGAACCCAAGAAAACAACCACCAAGTTTTCTACTCTTTTTCCTAGTGAATATGGTAAACCAAATTTCTATTACACAAGGGAAATATCTAAAGCTTCTGCAGTGAAAGACATAGCTGAAGTGAATCGCCTTACAGATGTAAATGGGATAACAGGAAATGATCCAGTTATTCAGGTGGAAACAAACTCTCTAAAAGATGCTGACCTAAAGCCTTATCTTGTGAATAAAAATGTCATTGCTGATAATAAATCATGGAATAAGGATGAAGACATTTTCCCTGTAGCAGCTTACTCAAGCTTTCACAAACCAAAGGATTTCCTCCCAGATGTTCCTCAGGAAACTTACTTCATTTCCGGGAACTCAAACTTACTCACAGAAGTGATCGACATTATTCCTACTGATGAAAAATCTTTATCTTACACAGAGATCATTTCCATGGTAGAGGAAAATTCCCAGCTGGAATTTAATTAGCCAATTTTAGAGCAACAAATACTGAATTTCGAACTTCAAAAAGCACAAATGATACACAAGAACCCAGTGCCAAGATTAAAAAATATATATTATCTAGGTTTCAAGAAATTTCTGTTGTACTACAAGGTATAGGAAACACTTTCTTTAGGGCTGATATTCTTCAGTCACATATAGAAACAATTATTCTAAAGGATATAAACAACAAAGCAGACATGAGTGTCATAACTGACCCTGCTATAATATATACCATCTTCCTCGGAAACAAAAAAACAGTGACACCACAGTCCAATGTATCTTTCAATTACAATTTCCTTACTCATGGACCAACATTCCAATCACTGGAGGGGAAGAAGACAAAAACATGGATGTTGCTATAACCAATCTCAAGATGTAATTGCTCCTCTCACCTCTCTCCCTGTTTCTGAAGCTGAGAATTTTCTCACGAATGAAGGTATTGAACCTGAAACTTCCTCAGCAAATACATTCCAATAGTGATTATAATCACCGCACCTAGGATTAATAACTCTACTTTCTCAATAAATAAATAAATAAAATTTGAAGATATATAGACTCTAAAGTAGGAATTCTAGAGTCCATAGGAGAAACCACTTATCTCAATTGATTCTTTTAAATTTGCACAGGACATCTCATCTGATAGGTCTCAAGATATTCTCCATACAAAGACAGTCTTAAGGGTGGGAATCACTATGACATCAGCATTTTCGAAATCTGTACCTGAGGACTCTTCCTAGTCAAGTATCCCTGAAAATCATAAATGGCCAAATAACCTTCTTGAGGCCTTATTCAGAAGTCTCCTTCTTTTGTTAACAGCTTCTTAACCTCTTTTTCACTTAAAAAAACAAAAAATAAAAAACATTTTCCTTTCATCGTGGACCTGAAGAAGTTGCTACTTAAACATAAACTTGATGCTTTCCTGAGAAAAGACAGTTTCCATTAGTGTAATAGACACACTACAACATTAAAAGAAACAATTATTTAGATAAAATGAAACTCACCTATAGAATCTGATCCTCTGTCCTTAAGTCGGCTAATATCTTTGGTGGTAATGATCTATTGGTCAAGTAAGAGTCTCCTGTGTTCCCTGGAGCAAATGACTCCAGTTTCATCCTCAAAACTGCTAAAATTCCAGCAGCCCCACTAGGATTTTCCCACCATAGGCTTCCTGCTCTTTGATGGATAAAACACACTCTCAATGTGAGGTGTCCTTTTTGAGGTCAATGGTTTTAGGAAAAAAAAAAAAAAAAGATAATGATAATAATATCCCCTATAGGAAAGAAAAGACTTACTATGCTATAACCAATGTGATCCCACCTCACAGCTATATTAGTAGAAACAGAGTTTGGTGTGAACAAAACAGTAATCCCTGAAATTAAAGACTATTTGACAAATTAGTATCTATGAAGATGATATCATATCATCTGATATTTCTTTTTTTTTAAGATTTTTTAAATTTATTCATTTGAGAGAGGCAGAGAGAGAGAGCACAAGCTGGGAGAGGGACAGAGGGAACGGGAGAAGCAGGCTCCCCGCTGAGCAGGGAGCCCAACATGAGGCTCGATCCCAGGACCCTGGGATCACGACCTGAGCCGAAGGCAGACGCCTAACTGACTGAGCCACCCAGGCGCCCCCACCTGACATTTCTAACCAGGAATTAAATGCTCATAAAAATGAATATTTTGCTCCTTATTCTAATTCTATTCAATATAACATATACCAATTACTCCAAGCTGACTTCTAGCAATTATACAGTTAACACTTCCATCTTTTTTTCCCTTTTTTGTACACAAAAAGAATTTCCCCCAAAACAACACCAAGTCTTCTGTTTATAGCATGCCTTATCCTGAATTAAGCCTCAAAAACTCTAAATGATGAGGGGAAAAAATGAGGTTAAGAAACCTCCCATTGAGTTAGGCAACCCAGAGAATGGCTTTACCTTGTGATTTCATTTACTGCCACTGGAAATGACTTAGAATAAAGAAACTGTGCTTGCCACTAACTTAAGACTTTCCTCCCTGTCCCTGATACTGACAGCATTTCCCATGGCAATAAAGACTTTGGGACCCTCCTAGTGACATATCCTTGAAGCAAAAACATTTCTGGTGAAGCTGTCTATATCTTTAAAATGAAAAATGCCCATCTTAGACCTATCATAATTCTACAGAGAATGGTGATATATCTATACCAGGTCAATCTATTGAGAAAAGACACTGTAAACTTGGAGGTTGAGTCCATATCTAATGAAGAAAAGCATTTGCCCTTGGGATGGAAACTATTGCTCTGGTTGATGCTGCTGCCCTTTTTCAGATCAAGTCGTGTCTGAGTATGAAAATTCTCTTTCTTCTATTGACACTGGGCAAACATTAACATCAGGCTACAATCTCCTCTCATCTAAGTAGCTAAACATTAAGAATTATAACAAAAGGATGATGGCTGATACAACTAATATCATTATAGAAAACACTCCCTCTGAAAATGAGGATATAATTCTTAAGGCTAATACAGTTATTCTGTACTTCAATTTTGTTTCTGGGTGAATTCTGACATATAATGCCCACTCCCTGGCATTAGGTTGAACTAACACTCTCTACAGAAAAATATTCCTAAAGAAATTAAATCTGCAAAACCTGACACTCTCATTGTTGAGCATGTTAATTCAAGAAAAAGTAAGAATTTCAATGAAGATGAAAACTACAAAAACCCTAAAAGGCCAGTAACTTATTTATTATCCTTACTGAAAAAGTGAGAATTCACTCTCTGAAGAAATGAACTAACTAAAATCCCTCCTACCTAATTACTTTCTGAGCTACCTTCAGTGCCAAAGCTGCCATTGTTTTTAGACATTTAAATACCATAAATCTCAAGAGAAGACACTTCACCTCAAAAAGCCATTGTTAACTTGAAAGACAGACAACTTGAAGCTGATGCTGATAATCTCATGGCTCCTGGAGTTTTCCCCACTGACACCAGACCCACCAAGTACCTGGCTGACTCTGCTATGTCTGTTTCAAGTGACGCTAGCTCCATAATGGAAGGTAAATCCCTTATAAAGAAAAACACAATAAATCCAGCTGTGAATGTTGATTTCATAATCAGAGAGGATTCTATTGTCTTTTCATCTAATATCAATACTCTTAAAACTAGATGCCCAATCAGAGCACAGAAACAACCTCCAAGGAGAGCCACTGCCATTGGCCCTATGGTTGATGCAACAATCACCATGATGACCAATGCTTCAATCACTATAATGAACATCACTCTCCTGCCTAGGGATACCACCGGGCCCAGGGAAAGACCTGTGAGTGTGCATGGTGCCATTTTGTCCCATGGCTGAAGATGGTTTGCCAAAAATTTATTCTCATCCTCCAACAGAAAGCAGTAAAACAACTGAAGCAACCATTTTCTTTGGGGCTGACAACACTACTCCTAAATCAGAAACAACCATTACTTCAGAAGGAGACCACATTACTTCAGTGAATGACTATACACTAGAAAGTGACTTTTCAACAACAGACAGCAAGCTTACATCTCCAAAGGAAAAAGTAAAATCAGAAGATGATGCTGAGTCCCATATTATTAAGTCATCAACCCATCTGGAGAAAGAAATTACTACTCTGACAGGCACAACAAACTCCATGGCTAATGATTCTATTACTGGAAATTTAATCCCAGCGAAAATTGGTAATATTTCATCACCAGGTGCTACTGTTTCTTTAATAGATTTTTCCACTAACATGGCAAAAGAAGATATTCTTTTGGATACCACTGACCCAGGGAACGAAAATGTCTCAATAACTTCTGAAGTCTCTGGCACATTAAAGGAAGGCACCGCCAGCATTGCAGACACTCCCACCCTTCCAGCTAAGAAGGATGAACCTGATGTTAACAATTACAGTTCCTCGGTTAAATCCAATGACACTGCTGATTCGGCTGTCCAGATCACCAACTCGTCTATTCCTAAGGCTGAAATCTCTCCTGTTACTGAAAAAAACTTCACTATTCCAGATATAACTGCCCTTACAGAAGAGAAAATAACTGAAATTGACTTAAGTCTTCCAGAGGATGACCCCAATGCTGTGCCTAAACTAACAGACTCCGATGAGGAAAAGTTCATCACTGTGTTTGAACTTACTACCACTGTCGAAAGAGACAAAGATAACCCAGAAGATATTCTGCTGATCGATGAAGAGTCAATGGATGAAGTCAATATTTGGATGGAGAAAGATAGCACAAATGAAGCAGAGAATCATCCCATTTTGCTCACTGCTGTTGAATCCAGATATGACTTTGTAGTCCCAACATCAGTAGCTATGAACCTCACAGAAAACTCATCTACTATGACAAAAGAAGATCTGTCCGAAAATAATACAATGGAATCTGTAACTAAGGAAAGTGAGCCACTTTCAGAAACTACCCCTGATCCAGATACCCTAAACAATGAGGAAGATGCTTTTACAACTGAAATGGGTGTCTTTAAACTACTGAAAGAAGAACCAGATGAGTTCCTGATTTGAAAGTAGCAAAACAGATGCCACACAGAATTGAGCAACAGCCTAGACAGCTAACTTTAACATCTAAGAAGTTTGTCCAGCAAGCAAAAATCTTAACAAGGAATGTGAGCATTTAAGGCAAGTATTAGACTCAGAAAAATGTGGGTGCTTAACAACAGAGGTCATGCAGTAGAACATACTTATGGAAACTTAAAAACTCAGTATACAAGAGTTCCTCTACTATCAAAAAGTTTAATTCAATTATTATCCAATTATTTATCTTAATATAAAACCTTTAATTCCAGCTTTCAGGGATATGTAGAGAGAGAGCAATAAAGAAAGCTCACTTCCTGCTACCTTTAATGATGCATGTCATTTTAATTAACCCTTGATAGCATATTTTAGTATGAGCTGAAGAGATGAGAACTGAATTAATATATCTCAAAAAAAATGCTGTAGAATTAAAAGTTCTGAAATGCCAATTCTAAACAAATATTTTCATGCAACCAATGACTCTCTTCTATTAAAAAATGTATTTGCAATTCTCCCTCTATTTGCAATAGAATTAAGGCTATTCAGTAATTGTTTAGCACCCACATGTAAAAAAATGTAAGAAATATCATAGAGTTCCTGGCTCATGTTAGATGCAAACTAAGGCAAAGTGATATTTTATAAACATGTAAATTTGTCAAAAACATATTGTATAAAACCATTTGAATCAATCTAATTTTCTTTCTGTAAAATTTCTTTCCTGAATTTTTGTTAATTTTTTTCAGGTCTTAAGCACTGATATCGCACTCTTCTTATGCATTTGGTTAGCAATTCAAGGACTTGTATCTTCATTCTTTTCTGACACAGGCTTTTAAAATGGGTCTGTTTTCATTTTGCTGATTTTTCTTCAATAAATCCTTTGACAGCAACTGATTCATTGTGTGTAAATGTGTTTGATATTCTAGGACAAAATTCTTAAATTAGAAGAAATATAAGTAAAGTTGACCCTTGAACAATATGGGGATAAGGAGGGCTGATCCCCTACCAGTCAAAAATCCACCTGTAACTTTTGAGTCCCCCAAAAGTAAGCCATTAATAACCTGTTGACTGGAATCCTTACCAATAATATAGTCAATTAACACATACTTTGTGAATCTATTATATGCTGTAGTCATACAATAAAGAGAAAAGAAAATGTTATTTAAAAAATCATTAATAAGAGAAAATACATTTACAATACTGTACCATAAAAACATTCACATATAAGTGGACCTGTGCAGTTCAAACTTATGCTGTTCAAGGGTCAAATGTAAAATTAAAATCTATTGTTTAAAAACAACTTAGCTTTGGACACCAAAGACAGAATTATTCTACAGAGACTCATAATTTTATCATATTAAAAGAAAAAGAAAAACAAAGCTAAAACATTGGGTAAATAGTAAATGGTACATGGCGGGGGGATGTATATCATTAGATAGACTATAGACTAGAGTTATTACGGTAGCACGTGAAAACCCAGAAAAAACATTTTATCATAAAAATTTACCATATGGTAAAGTGAACTTCAAAACCATGAGATCTGATGAGTAATTAATCTTGCCTTAACAACTGGGTATTTGAAGAAAAATTAAGCTACAGTATTAAGACCACACTCTAAAATAAATTCTACATGGATCAGAGACTTAAATATAAAAAACTTAAATATAAAAATAAAAAATATAAAAACATACAAAAGCATAGAAGGAAACATATGTATATTTATCCAAGTGCAAGAAATGCATTTATCCAAATGCAAGAAATCTAAGCATATAAGAAATGAAAAAAAGGAGATTCACAGATTTGACACCATGAATAGGTAAAATTCTGTACAAAAGAAAATGAACATAAAATTAAAAAGTAAATCATAACTTGGGAAAAACAACTGCAGTATACGCAGTGAAAAGATTACTACCCTCAGTCTACGAAGAGCTCCTAAAGAGAAAGTCTTTTTTTTTAAGAGAAAGAATTTTAAATGGGCAGTAGAAATAAAGAGATAATTCATGAAATACAAATTGCCAATAAACATATAAAAAGTCAATGATCATAGTATTTAAAGAGAGTGAAATTATTAGATATTTCTTTTTTAACCATTTGACAATTGAAAATGATCATTTTAAATATCCATCATTGGCTAATGCAAATTTCTTCACCCTTTCTGGGAGGTAATGTGGAAATATATGCAATAAGCATTAAAAATATTTAAAGTTTTTAGCCTATTTTGCAAGTAAGAATTTTCTTAAGATTTAGAGATCATGAAAGTAGCTGACAATTATCACAGGCTTTGTTGTGTTCACATTTAGAATAACATTCGCTTCGCATGGCAATTCTGTAAGGAAGAACAATATTATACCCATTGTCCAGATAAAGAAACTAAGTCAGGAAATCCATGTAACATGCCTAAGCCTCATAATTACTATGTAGTAAAGAAGGCCTCAAGCCAGGTAGTCTTCCTACAGAGCATGAGCTCTGTGCATTACTGGCTCTCACAGTTTTACAGAAGAAAAAAAAAAAAAGGTGCTGCCAAAGGCATTCATGTGATTTTTTATGTTTATAAAAGAGCAACACTAAAAGTAATCTAAAATTCTAGTGACATGGAATTGGTTACATTTCAGTATCCCCATAGGAAGCAACAGTATGCACTTTTTAAAGTGGTCTGTAAAAGAGCATTCACTCATTCATTCATTCACTCATTTACTCAGTAGTCTCCACAACCAACATGGGGCTTGAACTCACGATCCTGATATCACGAGTCATGTGCTCTACCAACTAAACAAGCCAGGTGCCCCAAAGAGAACTTAATCACATAGGGGAAAGGGGGAGAAATCACAACAAACTCCAAAATGAAATTTACACAGTGATATGTATGACATACACATAAATAGACAGATACATATAACAATACCTTAACAGCGATTATCTCTAGGAAGGAAATGCAGGTTATTTTCATTCTTTCTGCTTTCATTCATTTGTAAATGCATAAAATCCAGAATATAAAGTGTACACCAAGGGGCTGAATGATTGTCAACACTATCAGCCAGAAAATTGGAGAGCCAGCCTGCATTTTCCCACACCTAATAAAAATATTAGCTAGTATTTATTATTTACTTTGTTTCAGACACTAAGTATTTTATTCAGTTTTCAGTTATAAAATATTTATTGTGTACCTACTACGTTCCAAGCACCTCAGAAGCCTCTTTTGGACAGTATAGTGAAAACCAAATGACGCAGCCCCTGCCATCATGGAAATGAATCCACTGGAAAAGATAAATATTAAATAAATCTCAAATAATCACACACGAAGCAATGCCAACTACAGATTGTGTTGGGTCTTACAAACAAAAATAATAAGTGATTAGAGATTCAGGCCTCACACAAATTTTAATCCAGGGAAGTTGTCTCTGGGAAAGTAAGATTTAAGCTAAAGACTGAAAAATGTGAAGAGCTGAGGACACAACATGCCCAAAGCCCTGAGGCTAGAAATGGCCCCAGTTTCTCAAGGAAACGAACAGACTATGTGATAGAGCATGTCATCCGTTGGAAAATAACTTAAGTTGAGACTGAAAAAGTAGGCAAAAAACAAATCATGTGGTGCTTTTTGAAAGCTATTAAAGTTTTAATAATTTTGTCCTCAAAACAACCTTAGTACTGAGATATAGGTAGTGGCTAAATAGCATTATTTTATAAACTGCAACCATAGTTTCTTTTGGGGACTTTTTTAGAAAATAGTATGAAAGTCCCTTTTGACTGAGAGATATGAGGCCCTGAGGCATAAACTGGACTAGAACAATGAAAGCAATTAAAAAGATAATGTGTTTGGGACCCCTGGGTGGCTCAGCTGGTTAAGTGGTTAAGCATCTGCCTTCCGCTCAGGTCCTGATCCCAGGGTCCTGGGATGGAGCCCCACCTGGGGCTCCCTGCTAGGGGCAGGGGGTTGGGGGGGCTGCTTCTCCCTCCTCTCTGCCTCTCCTCCACACATGCTTTCTCTTGCTTTCTCTATCAAATCTTAAAAAAAAAAAAAAAAAAAAAAAAAGATAATGTTCTCTATTAACACAGGATAATGGGAAATTTACGGATAAGGCTGGACAAAGATAGGAGAAACACAACACCTGGGCAACTGGCTACAGTCCAGAAAGAACAGTACCCAGTATTGTATGTCAACTATACTTCAATTAAAAAACAAAAAATTTAACTTAATTTAAAAAAACATGGCCAGTGTGATTATTGGTGGCCAGTGGACACCAGACTTTTCAAAGAATGGAGGCCTAATAATCAATTTTAAATTGTGCAACTTCATAGTAAAGTAAAGAAACAAGGTCTTTAATATGCGATTCCTAAGTAAAGGAACTGGTGGACCTGAGAAGAAACAGCTAAGATATTGAATTAAGGAATGGATGTGAAACAGTCTTTATTCCCAAATGTACTAAATAGTGATGACCCTAAAAAGAAGCGTGGGGCGTACAGTGGGAGGACATTTGGGATAGTCTCATTTTACTGATGACCAAAGCAAAACCTGAGAAAAGCCACTGGACCAAGATAACTAAGCCAGTAAGTGGCAAAGCTCAGCTCTCCAGATCTGTATGACTCTAAAGCCCAAGTTCAAAGGCAAACAGCTTTGTGTGAATTGTTCAACAATGAATCATTCTCAACTTAGAACCCTCCTTCTTTCTCTAGTTCCACTTTCACTCCCTTCTTTAAGCCTGCCTGCAATCTGTAACTTCCAGTCTACCCCTGGTCTTCTTTCCCACCAATTAATTATGCTGCGAAGTCCTCATCTTTCTTCTCAAGCCCTTTACTTGCTCCTTACTGTCTTTATGATAAAGTCCAAACTCTTCAGCAAGGCACACAAGCCTCTCCATGTTTTTTCCTCTGCCCACCTTTTTCCTCAACCCACCTTTACTTCTGCCCTCCCTTCACACACCACACTCCATCTATACAAAGTACTAAATGTATACTCCCTGAGAGCTGAGATCCATGACTCCTGAGCTAGAGAGTACCTAATAGATAGGAGATACTCAATAAATGTTTATAAATGAAGAAATGAGAGGAATTAAAAGTTTCATTAGTGTGAGTGACATCTGTTTTTGACCTAGCTTCTAACCTCTGCCTGCCATAAAATCTTCCTTGTAATACACGCCGGTTTTCTTTGTTTTACAACTCTTTCCCTTTCACACATGTTTAAGTGAGAAAGACCCCACCCCAAACTCCGGCAATGAGCTAGTTACGTGTCTATACACCTTGCCTAAATCATTCAAGGATAAGCACATAAACCAATCTGAGCAAAGAGGACATATTTGTGGAAAATAAGCTTCTGGAAGAAACATCAGTCTGGAAACATGTAGCGCAAGGAGCTTCTGGAGCCATCTAGGGATCACAAGGAGGCACACTGCTGAAAATAAAGCCAACACTGAAGAAATAAGAGCCAAGAAATATAAAAAAGAATGGAGTTCTACTCACATCATACATCAAGCCTTCGCAGAACAAGCCTGGTCTGCTTTTTTACCTGAGATAATACATTTTCCATTCTAGTTAAATGAGTTTGGGTTGAGATTTCTGTTGGTTAAAACTGAAGCATCCTAATAACGATGAACCCAAATAGTTTCAAGTCCCTGTGTCTTTCTTCATCATACTCTCTGCCCCTAGAATTCTCTGCAGTTTCACATGCATCTTTTAACCATCTTTCAAAACTCACCTGAAGTGTTAGCTTCTCTAACCATCCCTAGGTATGACAATTTGTTGTGTTACCCCACTCACCATACACATTCTTCAATAATATCACTTATAATACTTTATTATATTTGATAAAAGATACTCCTGAGTCACAAGATAATCCTATCCATAGTTTCCTCTGACACAAGACGCTTCTGTCCAAAGTTCCTTTGTCCTAAAGTAACCCCTGTTCACAATCCACACTGTAACTCTCACCCACAGCTATCCCTACCCTGTGATATAAACCTCTTTTCCATGTCTTAAGAAATTTTTTCTTTAAAGATTTTATTTATTTGACAGAGAGAGACAGCCAGCGAGAGAGGGAACACAAGCTGGGGGAGTGGGAGAGGAAGAAGCAGGCTCCCAGCAGAGAAGCCTGATGTGGGGCTCGATCCCACAACGCTGGGATCACGCCCTGAGCCATAGGCAGACGCTTAAGGACTGCGCCACCCAGGCGCCCCAAGAAATTCTTGATCCAGTATGAGAGAGAGAGAGAGAGAGAACCAGTTATAAAACAAAAGGACCCCTGTCCACAAAGAAAAACCATTCTCCTAAAGAGATGCTGTACATAGGAATGCATTAACGAACATTTGTAACTTCAACGTACCAAGAAAACTGGCAAACTGGGCCAGTATGTGTGTGATATGTGTGCATTGCCCAATTCTACCTGTTGCAGATTAGAAGCAAATAAATGATACATGAATTAAATTTTGAGTCTGCAGTCTATTTCCTCAACACTATTGGTATGTTCTTTTGCATTTTTCACATACACTTCCAAGATAACAGAAATCTAAATTGAAACTGGCATTCCCCTTCCCTCAAATTTCTCTTCTAACATTCTCTATCTCAAGCAAAAGACAGATCATCTGCACAGCTGTCCAAGCCAGAAACTGGGACTCTTCTTTCACGCCCCTCTCTCTCATTCTCCACATGCAACAAAAACACAGTTTTCACCTCTGGGCCCTCAGGAATCCTCAGGAATCCACTTGCCTCCATTCTTACCACTGTTCTTTATCCAAAGTTTTATCAAGCAAAAATAACATTTTATAGCACCAATTGATCATGCTACTTCCAGCTCCACACCCAAAATGCTCCAGCAGCTTTCCACCAACTTTAGCATAGTCTAAAATCACTTTGTTATTTGTCAGGTTTTCCACAACCAGGACATTGCTAATCTATGCAGCCTTATGATACGCCACTGTCAACTTCTGCTCTTAAATCTCAACTCTGTAGTTCCTCTGCTGGTTTCTTTAGAGCATCAAACTATATCTTGTCTTAGGATCACTGAAAACGCTATACTCTTCCTGAGACATTTTCAAAATCCCCTAAATGTTATTTCCTCCAATCATGTAGGCTTTTATATTCTCCCATCATATTGCCTCATAGTACAAAATATCTTGCTTTATGTAACACATAATTTTTCAAGTTGCCTGTTGTATTGATTTCCTAGGAAAGCTGTAACAAATTACCACAAACTAGATGGCTTAAAAAAAAAAAAAATCTATTCTCTCATAGTTCTGAAGGTTAGAAGTCTGAAATCAAGGTGTCAGTAAGGCCACTGCTCCCCAAAAGTTCAAGGGGAGGATCTTTTCTTGCTTCTTCTAGCTTCTGGTGGTGGCTAGCAATCCTTGACACTCCTTGGCTTATAGACACATCACTACAACTTCTGCCTCCCTTATCACATGATATTCTCTGTGTGTCTCTGTGTTCAATTTCTCCCCACTTATAACGACACCAGTCATTGGATTAGGACCCTTATTCCAATATGACTGCCTCTTAACTTGGTTACATCTGCAAAGACTCCATATCTGAATAGGTCATATTCTTAGGTTCTGGGAGTTAGGAGCCCAACATATTTGGGGGCAAGGAAAAGACACAATTCAACCTACAACACCTGCTTAAAGTTTGTCTTTCTTACTGTATGTTTGATAAGTAAGAAGATCACATAATTTATCATCAAAATTAAAATACTTTTGAGACAGAATGAAGGCAGTATTAATAATGATCCCACAACAACAGGCATAAACTAGAGTGTCTTGAGTAAACAGAGCTGATCACCCCAACCTAAAAAAAGAGAGATGATATCCCTCTTATCCACTGCTCACTTCTGAGAGCTTTGAACACAGTAGATGCTCAATAAACGTCCTTTAAATGAATCAATTAAATAAAAGAGTGAAAGGTGATTTCACTCATTAGGCTATAAATGCTCTCAGAGGAAAGATAATATGAATTGGATACATAGAGATAAATACGAGTTTACCAGGACAAGAAGGGATCACTGGTTTCAAGCTGAGGGAAGGAAGGGCAAGGGCAAAAATCCAGAAGCATAAAAATAGAGTTGACCCTTGAACAAAACAGGTTTGAATTGCATAGGTCCACTTACATGTGTTTTTTTTTTTTTTTTTGTAAATACAGTACAGTACTGTAAATATATTTTCTCTTCCTTATGATTTCCATAACATTTTCTTTGCTCTAGCTTACTTGAAGAATACCATATATATTTAACATAAAGAAAATATGTGTTAATTGACTGTTTATGTTATCAGTAAGACTTCAACAGTAGGCCATTAGCTGTTAAGTTCTGGGTGAGTCAAAATTTATACATGGATTTTTGACTGTGCAGGATGCCGGCACCTCTAACCCCCACATTGTTCAAGGGTCAACTGTACTTGGTTTGCCCAATAATACTGAAATAAGTTTACAGCAAACAGAATCTGAGAGAGAATGGTAAGAGATATACCAAGTTGTGACTGATATTATAGCCTCACAAAAGCAAAAATAATAAGAATGTGTCAGATTATGTGTATTAGTCAGGGTTCTCCAGAGAAACAGAACCAAGGATGGATGGATGGATGGATGGATGGATGGATGGATGGATGGATGGATAGACGGATGGAGATAAACATGATAGATAGATAGATAGATAGATAGATAGATAGATAGATAGATAAAATTTTAAGAAATTGGCTCATATAATTGTGGATACTGGCAAGTTCAAAACCCATAGCACAGACCGACAAGTTAGAAATTCAGGTTAAGAGCTGATGTTGCAATCTTGAGTCCAAAATCCACAAGGCAAGACTTTAGGCTGGAAACTCAGATAGGGATTCTCTGTTTCAGTCCCTAGGCAGAATTCTTTCTTTTTTAGGAAACTTCAGTCTTTGCTCTTCAATTGATTAAATTAACCTCATCTACATTATGGACGGTAATCTGCTTAAAGTCAACTGCTCATAAATATTAGTCACATCTATAAAATATCTTTACAGCAACATCTAGACTAGTATTTGACAAGGAACTAGGCATCATAACCAAGGCAAGGTAACATAAAAGTAATTATCACATCATGTGTTAGCAACTTAGAGTTAAAATTTCACATAACAGTGGCACCTGGGTAGCTCAGTGGGTTAAGCTTCCAACTCTTAGTTCAGCTCAGGTCATGATCTCGTAGTCCAGGGAGATTGAGGCCCACTTGGGACTCTGCTCTCAGTGTGGAGTCTGCTCTCAGTGTGGAGTCTGCTCTCAGTGTGGAGTCTGCTTCAGATTCTTTCTCCCTCTCCCCATTCATGCTTGTACACACTCTCTCTCTCTCTCTCTCTAATACATAAACAAATTCTTTAAAAAAAATTTCACATAACAGCTCATATTTCCCAAGCTAGTTTCACAGGAATTCATGGCTTTTTTTTAAATTTTATTTATTTGAGAAAGAAAGAGAGAGAATGAGAGACAGAGAGTGAGAGCACAAGGGGGGGTGGGCAACAGAGGCAGAGGGAGAAAGAGACTCCCTGCTGAGCAGGGAGCCTGATGCAGGGCTCGATCCCAGGACCCTGAGATCATGACCTGAGCCGAAGGCAGACGCTTAACTGAATAAGCCACCCAGGTGCCCCGAATTCATGGCTTTTTTGCAGGAAAGGAGCTAAAAAGAGTTTCAGGGTAAAATACATTGCTGAAATGTTGGGGTGACTATGAGAATATCTATATGAAGTGTTCATGGAGCTGTATTTTCATGGAGCTCTAGTAAACATCTCTAGGAACATAGTTCAGGAAATGCTGTTGCATAAAATGGGAGGCATCAAAAGTTTTAAGCAAGGGGCTAATACTACGTTAATTGTGTTTTAGAAAGGTTATTTTGGTGGAAAAGTAAAAGTTGGACTGGGGATGCAGAGGAAGCAAGAAGCAGAGAGATAAGAAACTAGAGGAGGAATCAGTAAGAATAATTATCGGTATCAATTATGAATATGAGTGTATTCCATTTGTACTATTAACCAGATGATAATCAAATGAGCAACAGACTTAACTACATAGAGTTTTCAATATGAAAATTTTAAGTAAAAATCTGAAAGCTGTAGTAACAGTCCCAATTGGTAGTTGTTCCTAAACAAGTTTGGCTGCCTCTCTTTAATGAGAACAAGCATCCTGTGAGTTGAAATCTTTATATTTTCTCTTATTCTATAGAATTTTGGATTAGATATTAGTCAGAAAAGCAAAGGAAGTTCATAAATATTAACTTGGTCAAAACATTATAATCTACCAGTTGATTAAGACACAAAAATGCCTAAGATAGTTCTCTGTCTACAGCCTACTCACTATAATAATTAATCAAAAATTTTCTTAACAGGAGTCAAACGTGCTTAAAAATAGTTTGCTGTGGGGGCGCCTGGGTGGCACAGTGGTTAAGCGTCTACCTTCGGCTCAGGGCGTGATCCCGGCATTATGGGATCGAGCCCCACATCAGGCTCTTCTGCTATGAGCCTGCTTCTTCCTCTCCCACTCCCCCTGCTTGTGTTCCCTCTCTCGCTGGCTGTCTCTGTCTCTGTCGAATAAATAAATAAAATCTTTAAAAAAAAAAAAATAGTTTGCTGTGAAAAAAAGCTGTGAAGGTAAACAAATCTGGGTTAAAATACTTGTTCTTAAAACTATGAGCTAACTATTTTCTCAAGTCTCAGTCTCTTCATGTACAAAATTATAATCTATGTATAAGCACACAGACCTAGGTCTTCATCTTGATTGGATTTTAGGTTGCCCTCACTATAATGAGTTATCCTAAAAAAACCAAAACTATATGTGAACAAACTGAAAAACCAATAGCCAAGGAAACACTGTTTTTCAGTGCCCTCAAATTCACTTTTAAGAGAAAAAGTCTAGAGGCTCTCATTTGATCTTCAATTCATCACTGGGTGAATTAATGCCAAGAAGACATATCATTGTTAACTGCTAACTTGAAAGAAAAGCGTTACAAATCCCATTACCCACCAGGAGACCTTCCATGTGCAAATACGTGATGATGTTTACCTATCCTTCTGGTGATGGAAGGACATTTTCAAGGAAGTAAACCTTACATCAAAGCAAATGTCAAATTACTACAATGCTCACATTTTGTATTATTCAATAACGGGTATGTTTCCTCCGAGCAAGATAAGCTGTGGTGCATAATATATCTTACTTGACAATTTGAAGAATTACTAGTCTTGATGTTAGCATATTAAGGGGTGTCAAAATGGTCCACTAGCTACTTTTTCTCATTTTTATGTCCAGAAAGGCAGGAAAAGAATGTAATGTTTGCAGCTGCCCTCCAAGTACTAATGTTTAAAGTTGAGCTCATTTTATAATCTCTAAAAATTAACTTTCAGGAATGAAGTATTTTATCTTAAAAAGCTAAAGATGAACACAAAAGAAGCTACTATCTTCAAATACTTTCTGCCAGCTCAGAATCCACAACACTATCAAATAGCAGTAAGGCAAATAAATATAAACAACAGTCTTAATTATGAAAGTGTTCACAGACTGGAGCTTATAGTCAAGTTTCAATAATTACTGCTTTGATACTAAAATGTCAAGTTATGTAAGAAAACATCTGAAATAAAGGAAAGAAATTGACTCAGAGTATTAACTTTAAATTATAAAGAACAAGCCTTTAGTTCTTCTAATGCACAGTTAATTAGCCATGATGTTTCTGAGAGAAGTGAAAAGGAAAAATGTCAACTTCTAAAGATTATAACACTTCGTTTTTTGCTTCAGGAAACAGTTTGGATTAGCCCAGAAGCAAATGCTAAAATAATAATAATAATATTTTGCTTAGCAATAGGAACAAATAGCAAGGATAATGAAGAGGGGGAAAAAATTCCTTTATAAGGCATGAGTCACCTGCACTCTTTCTCCAAGCTTCCAGACGTCAGAACCTGAGGTAAGGCTGACATTGCTGGACAAGCAGAAAGAGGATCCCTTGTTAGGGTATCATTTCTACATTTTTGAAGACTTAAATCAATTTTCCTTAGACATTGATTATATCTATTAATTTCTAACTAGCATAATCGTCATAGGATCTCCAGTTTCTAATTAGTGTAACTATCATGAGATCTCAAACTGTTTTCCACACAATTCCAATAGACAATGCATATGAAAGAATATATCGTAAATAGAAAATAAATGGAAATGCTTTAATAAATTCATCAACCTATAAGTTCTATCCACTTACATATTAGTAAAATGTTAGCAATTTCAGTAAATATAATAATAATAAAAATAGCTTGTCCTCTGGGATCCCAGTTTTAAAGTGGTCCCCTTTTAGACATGAATCCATATTTTAGTTTTGTACGTATAAAAATGAAAGTGCTTTCAGTGGGAAGAACATATATTTAACTAAGTTATGCAAGAAATCGTTGGGCCTGATTTTTTTTTAATTTTTATTACTTGGAGTGTTTCCATTCTATTTATCTCTTTTATTACAAAGGGAAGGGTATATAAATATCTAAATGTGTCTTATATTTTGCTTGAGATTGTGACTATTTCACATATGGAGAAACACTTATTAATCTAGTTTTCTATTCCTTTTCTTGGGAGTATTGGGATGTGACAGTTTTGTCAAATTAATCATTCCATTTTAAAGGTGGAACCTGGGCCTCAGATAGGCTAAATAATGTGACTAGGGTTGGCAACTGAAGCTCAACTCCAGTGACTATTAATCCAGTGATCTTTCCCTTCAAATCAAAAGAAGATGCCCTATTGAATAAAGTCATTGTTAAAAGATAGTAATTCTCCATCAATTATGTTGTGGCTATCATGTTTTTAAAGATTGGAAAAAGTCACATTTGAACCTGAGATTTTGTAAGCAGAAATAATTAGCCATTAATTCCTCTACTTAGCTACTTTTCTTTTTTGGGAGAGAAATTAGATAAATGGATAGTGACCAAAAAATGATTCGTTACTGAAGTATGATATATGAATGCAAAGTTACGAAGAAAGGATAATTTTATAATAGCCCTCAAAGAACTGCAATTGAAGAGGTTTGGATTTGGTTTATTTTGCATTTCCTTTAAATAGGAAAATCTAGCAATAATGATCATAAAAAGTTTAACAGAAATGTCAAATTTCTAACAGTTACTAGATGACAAAAATAATACTAATGACAATATTAATATAAATATCTCATTTCTACCTATCACATTTTTAAGTTAACATCTAAAATTTTATGTCTGAAGTCTTAAGTGTGTAAGGTCAAAATCAGAGCCAGAAGACTATTTTAATGGCAATTTCTTGATTTCTTTTTTGTGTTTAAATTATAGTCAACAAAACATCAAATTTTAATAACAGAAAATCCACACGTAATTTAAACAATCATATCACGCTTATTTTATCTTTCACTTACATTTTCCTGCCTTGTCTATTTGGATAATTTACTATTTAAACTTTTCACTTGTGTTATTTGGATAACTTACAGTATAGTATGGTAGTTAAACTTTTCACTTATCATTTTAACAAGAATTTTTTTTAATTTCTATGAAGTCTTCATGATTATCAGTATCTGTATTTTTTTAACTTGTAAGTTACACTAAAATGATTTTAAAATTTTTTCTACTAGTTAATTTATCAAAGATAATTCTTAAGACAGATTCTCTAGGTTAAAGGTATAAACATTTTCATCTTTTGCATGTTGCCATATTGTTTTTCAAAAAAATTATAACCATGAGAGACTATGGACTCTGGGAAACAAATTGAGGGCTTCAGAGGGGATGGGGGTGAGGGACTGGGATAGGCCAGTGATGGGTATTAAGGAGGGCACATATTGCATGGTGCGCTGGGTGTTATATGAAAATAATGAATCACGGACCACTACATCAAAAACTAAGGATGTACTGTATGGCGACTAACATAACATAATAAAAAATTATTATTAAAAAAAATCATCTCCGTTAATAGAACCAATAGTTGTGTGCGAGGATATCAACCTCACTATCTTGACCATAATTTGGTTTTACCTTCTCAAATAACTCTTCAATAATTGTAAAATAGCAATTCAAAAAAGAAGTTCTATATGTTTTCTTGACAATGAGACAAGGACGAACTTCTGCCTATGTTTCTGTCTACTACAGGTATTACCACTGGAGTTATTATTTATAACTTTGCACATATTAGTTGGACAATTCTTCTTATAAGTTTGATAATTTTTTATTATATAATAGATACCATATATGCCATTGATGTGCCTTAACATGCATAAATGTTTTTCCTTTGGTTAAGACTGAGCAAAAACAAAATATTTATTTTATTCTCCCACCAACAACAAAGCATCATCTTTTGCTGACTACTTCTAGAAGACGATAAGACATTAAAATGAAGGCTCTCATTTTGTTTGCTGTCATCTTGACTTTCACTGCTTGCTTCTCGGTAAATATTGAATATCTTCACCTATGTTTATTTTCTTATTTAGTTCTTAATCATAGAGTGTACATTCAGTTTACTGTTTTATGTCAACACAGCTTTATACCACACAAACCTTGTTTAATTTTATTTTTGCCTAAGACCTCAACTTTCTTTACAATCTTTTGTTGACCTTAGGATACACTCAACATTTTAACTTTTTTCCACGTTTGTAATCTTTAGAATTCCCACATGTGTAAGTAGGATATTGTAGTGTTATGATTTTAAATTGCGTATTCTGATTCCACCCCTGCAATAACATTCCTGAGTAGCATTTAGTCTTTAGTAAGCTCCCCAAAAAGAAAGATGTGTGAAGAAGAAAACTGATTATAGGAAACACTATCAAATAGATTTTTAACCATATAAGGGATTTCACATGGATCAAAAAAATTAAGAAATTCTAGACATGATATATAACTTTTCAATCAAGAGCATGTGCTTGCTATCCTCTCAACATTTTTAGATTTGTTTATCTAAAGCTCATGCCTAAGTTACATTATCTAAAGGGTAGGTTACGTTGTCTAACACTTATTGCTATAAACTTAACCCAGTATCATTTCATGAACAACACATTTCATGAACAACCAATGTGCTATGAAACAAGTGCCTTTTCCCTGTTGTTTCATGCTAAAATGTAGCTAGGTGGAATTTCCATCCAGTGAAAAACCCTATGCCAGAACTCTTTGGATTACTCATTTTTCTCTCCCCAAATCACAGGCCGGTTTTTAATTATATCAAGTTCATAATGATATTGGTTCCACAGTGGTCCCCAGGGTTGGCACCTGAGTAAATCGTAGTTATTATGATAAAAGGAGCCAAGTCTTGCGTTGCCTATAAACTGGTTAGCAACACACCCATGAGAATGTAGAGGGAGAGGGGCACTTCTGCCTAAAGACCTCCAGAAAAACTGATCGTCTTTGTCCTATGAACCGTGTGCTTAAAATGTTACAAGGTCCCTCACATTTAACGATGACACCCAAAATTCTAAAACTATATTCCATTCTATCCCCTAACCCAACCACATATTACCCTCAAACAACTTACAATCGGTATTCTTAAAACACCATATATGTTCTGGGTCTAATTTTTTTATATTTATTTTTATTCTCCATTTCCATTTTAGGCAGCTGGTGCACATAAGCAAAAAAGCTCCAGGGTAAGTTTTATTTATATTTCTAGTTATCTTTTTATATTTTCATTCATAACCAAAAGTTAGTTATGACTGAAGAGTTGACACGGTAGTTTCTTTTATTCCCAACCTAAGAAAATGTTGACAGCCCCTCAGTGAGAATAGTTCTGTGAACACCAAACCTTGCCTCAATTGCCTACCTCTTTGATACATATGAATCTGCAATGGAAGTAGGGCAGTTTAGCATTTAAAAAGCAAAGTTTACCTACCCTTCAGTACCAAAAACTATCTACATTTGTTTGTTCAGTGTAAATGTCTTTCTCTTTATAAATATTAATGACTTTTTAATAAGGAACACTTCCTATGACCCTACAAAATGCAAAAAAGTACGTTCTTTTCTCAAAATCAATGGTTTTCAGTGGGGAAAAAAAGAAAATTCAGAATCATCTGGAACGACTTTTCAAAATCACAAATCCCTATTTCCACTCTCTGCCATTTTTAATTCTCATCTCCCACTCCATGTCACAATGGAGGCAGGCTGCACAGCAGGGGGGGATAACTAAAAATACTGTCACATCATCCTGTTACATCCCCTATTCTCTCTTTTGCCCATACCAAGTAGTCTCAATGAATCCTTAAAAACAAAAACATTCTCCTGCTTCTAGAGCTGGACAGACAGTGGAATAAATAATGTCTGGGTTCAGTGACCCAAGTTGTGCTGATATTTAGAAAAAAAAAAATTCTAAACCTACCTTGAAAGTTTATGGCAATTTTGGCAACTTATTTCTTCTTCATCATAAAGTCAGGTATATGACTATTTCTTAGAATTTATTCACTTTGAGAACTAATGTTTCATGAAGAGGCAGGAGGAATGTCATATTTAGAATCCCAAGACTTAGCTTCTGCCAGTGAAGACAGAATGAGAAGCAAGGGCCTAAATGGAAATCCTAAGGGAATGTCATGTTTAAAGTTCATATAAGTAAAGACAATTAAAATTGTCCAGGCTTTGCTGTAATGAGGCTTTCACTGAGTAAGTATGCACTGACTAACCTAAGGTACTTCTAGCCTTTAATGTCTACAATTCAGTGCAAATGAGTCAACCACGTGGGTTCACGAAATGTTCTATCAATCTCATATTTTGGGTTTATAAGAACAGAGCAATGCAAAACTTCTATAGTTTCCTTTTATTCTCTATTTAGAATAGTAAAATAGCATTATGCTTTTTTCCAGGATGAAAATTAGAACAGCATGTCCCAACAGGCTCTCCATGAAACACTAAAACACTAGTATGAATAAATGCTACACACACACACTCTTCCATGGTGAAATAAATTTGGGAAATACTGCATATCCCTTGGATTTGCTAAATAGTCACAGCATATTATATAAATAACTCTAATAAATCCTGTAGTGAAGAAACATATTTACTTTACCCAAATCTTTTCCACAGTTATTTGAGCACCAAAATCTTTTACTATTTTGCCTGTAACAGATCACATTTTGGGAATTTCTGTAATAAAACTATTAGGCTTTAAGAATAGCAGAGATACAATTTACTTTATGTTTCATCTAAGGTCATAATTCACAACCCTATACTTGGTAGGAACACTCATCAAATTACTTATGGAATGAAGTTAGACTATTTATACAAATTTAAGTGATAAAATAGATATATTTTTAAAGCCTGGATTCAGGCTTGTTTATGTGTCACACCTGTATAAAACAACTTTTTTGTATTCTCTCCTAAGTCTGGTGAAAGTTCCGAAGAGCATTTTAAACTACGTAAACAATTAAGGCCTAAGCTGTTGAGAGGATATTCTCCAAAAGTTGGACGAGCTACTGGAAGACCATGTGCTCACTCTGGTCATCATGAACCCCCCAGAGGCCACCATCCCCGCCCCACCCCCACCCCCACCTCTCCGTCCTAGTTCTCAAGCACCATCAGCCCCTTCTAGTGCTCCTCCAACTGTAATTTACACCACCGCCGCTGCCACCACCGCTTCCCCTGCCTCTGCCCAAAACACTGCAGGCGTTGTGTCCAGCACTACGGCTCCCAGTGCCCTCCAACCTGAAAACATCACCAGTGCCCCTGCGGAAGGCACTACCCCTGCCCCAGGAGCCGACACTACTGCTATCAACCAGCAGCAAGAGCTTCCCTAAATTCCACAACTGCCCAAGATTACAAAGGTACCAAACCGCAAGAAGACAAAGGCAGAACAAGGTAAACAATGCTTTCCAAAATATTTCCTAACTAAACGAGTAACTGTAAGACATGTCGAATTAAGAACAGGTGGTTTTATTCCCACATTAAAAAAAAAAAGTTTCTAACTCTGCCATATGAATTAGAAACTCTTAATCCTTTTTTATTTCAAAACTAAATTTGGGGGGCACATGGGTGGCTCAGCTGGTTAAGCAACCAACTCTTTTTTTTTTTTTTTTTAAGATTTTATTCACTTATTTGACAGACAGACAGATAGCCACAGAGCTCTCTCTGTGGCGGGGCGAGGGGGGGGGCAGCAGGGGGAACAGCAGAGGCAGTGGGAGAAGCAGGCTCCCCACTGGGCAGGGAGCCTGATGAGGGGCTTGATCCCAGGACCCTGGGATCATGACCTGAGCCAAAGGCAGCTGCTTAGCCAACTAAGCCACTCAGGCACCCCATGACCAACTCCTGATGCCAGCTCAGGTCATGATCTCAGGGTCCTGAGACCCACATGGGGCTCAGTGCTGGGCATGGGGCCTGCTTAAGATTCTCTCTCCCTCTTCCTCTGCCCCTCTCCACCTCTCTCTCTCTTCCTCTCTAAAAAACAAAAACAAACAAACAAAAACAATAAATTAAATTTGGTCTTCTTGATATATCTATAAACCCACTGCTAGCAGATTCCTACAAAAGAAAGAAATAGTTTAAAATTCCACTAATGCGTATATATTTTGACCTTCTGTTCCCAATGTTAAAATGTGTTTTCTTTTCCTGAAATAATCACTCATAATTAGGGCCTTAGTAAATAAAAGTTAGTTTATACTTCAAGGTTTATTAAATTCACCAAAGTGTGCATCTGACATAGAGGAATGCTCCCCCCCCCCCCGTCTTTCAGGACCTACCAATTCTAATAAGGCAAAAAAGGCTAAAACATTTTAGCAAATGCAACTAATGAATCGTTGAACACTACATCAAAAACTAATGATGTACTATATGTTGGCTAATTGAACATAACAAAAAAATTTTAGCAAATATTACAGAGAATAAAAATTGAGACTAAAAATATAAATCACAATCCATAGAAAAACTCTCTTGCTATATTGACTGAAACATACACATCATGATATAACATGGTCCCCAAAAAATATTGAAGAAATTGGAGAGTATCACATATTGCTCCTATTTCTGAATATAGGTGTCCCTAATTACAAAGATAAATGAGAATTATCCCATTATAGAACATGAAAAGATACCAGTTGCAGAACACTTAGAATAGTTACAACACTGTTGCTACACTGAATAGTCCTTGTACTGATTCCCATTTAATACTCACAGCACCCCTATAAAGCTGATATCACTGTTTTCCTTTTATTTTTTTTTTTAAGATTTTATTTATTTATTTGACAGAGATAGAGACAGCCAGAGAGAGAGGGAACACAAGCAGGTGGAGTGGGAGAGGAAGAAGCAGGCTCATAGAGGAGGAGCCGGATGTGGGGCTCGATCCCATAACACCAGGATCACGCCCTGAGCTGAAGGCAGACGCTTAACCGCTGTGCCACCCAGGCGCCCCTAGTGTTTTCCTTTTAAAGATGAGGCATCTGAAGCTATGAGAATTTATGAGACTTTCCAAAGGCTACAAAGTATAAATGGCAGGCTAATCTTCAAACTCATTTGCATTTAACTCAGAAGTCCGAGCTTCTCATGTTTTTCCCAGCATTCAGACATTTTAAAACAACTGAATAGAGCTAGAGAGTATTATGCTAAGTGAAATAAGTCAGTCAGAGAAAGACAAATACCATATGATTTCACTCATGTGTGGACAAAAGAACAAAGGGAAAAAAAGAAAGAGAGAGGCAAACCAAGAAACAGACTCTTCACTACAGAGAACAAACTGATTGTTACTAGAGGGGGAGGTGGGTGGGGGGATGGGTTAAACAAGTGATTAAGGAGTACACTTATGATAAGCACTGGGTGTTGTGAACTGCTGTATTGTACACCTGAAACTAATATTACACTGTGTGTTAACTAACTGGAATTTAAATAAAAATTAAAAATTGAAGAAGAAAGAGCTTACACACTTTTAATTAATGGCTCATGGTATTTTGTTTTTACAGATCCTGAAAAACTGAATATTGATATATTGTGATCACCTTCTCTCACCATTTCAATTTTAACAAAACTAAAGACGAAGATACAAAACTAAAGGGATGTAGGTTCTTATTGCTTCTTCTTTAGTTTTGCTATACTGTACAAACTTTCAAAGAAAACTTGATTTATGCATTTGATCACATGTGTGTTGGTTTCCTCTTCATTTCAGTAGAGTGACAGGAGCATTACTGGCACCTTCATTCTTTCAGATGGTTCTATAACACACAAAGTATGTGTCCAGAAAAAAAAAGGAAATATTTCATAGGCAAAAAAAAATTCTTTGAAGTCACTCCATATAACATCATGTTAAAATATTGAAAAGTTTAGAAATGGCTTTTCTGACATAAAATATCAGTACATTTAGTCATAACAAAATAATTACATATAAGTACTTTGTATAAACTATAATTTACGTATATACATACATATACATAAAGTTACAACTATGATAAAAGTTACAAAGAAGTGGTGCAAATGCAATCCTACCCTCAAAGAGGTCATAGTCTAATAGGACATATTTTCAAGAAGCATAGAAAGAAAAAGTCAAATTTGTAAAAAAATCTACAGAGAGATCTACAGATACTCTTTTTCTGAATATTTCAAACACTATTCCTTCACCTAAAGAGGTATTTTCTCCAGAGATTGTTCAACTGACATTTTGTACCATTCCATGAATCACTTCACCTGAAAATATATTAGATCAATTTCTAGTTGATAAATTAATTCCTTCAAGTGACTTACTAAAATTTACCTACATCTAGGTCAGGGAACAGAAGAATATAAATATAAGCAACTCAACCACTTATTCCTCAAAGGTTCAAGGGGAAAAGATAGAAACAAGGCAATTAACTCTAAACTGCATAAGGAATCTATAGTAAATATTATATCCAAAGCACAAACAATAATAAGCAAACGAGAGGAGATAGTTACTCCCCTTTAGGAAAGCAAACACTTTACAGAAAACCTATAATGGATAAGCTATTATAGAAGACAAATAATCACAAAATCTTATTATTGAAGGGTTGAAAGTGACTTTAGTAGCTAAGGACACACAACCCAGTCCTGAAGGAGTAGGAAGTGAAGGTTAAGATGGTACAGAACTATGATGAAGGCCATAAAGAAATGATCCCCAAAGCGCAGTACTGAATTTCACTGAGGAGACTTTTCTTTAAGGTTTCCTGGAAGACATGAAAAAGGAAGGAATGATTTCAACAGGCAGAAAAGGAAGAAGCCTCACTGCTGGATAAAAACACGGCAAATACATGAAGGCAAGAGAGCAAATAGCATTCAGATCCACACCCCACAAACATTTACTAAGTGAACACAATATGCCAGACTTGTGATTCTGGGAATTCAAAAATAGATAAAATACATACCACACTGTCAGGTTGTTCCTAATCCCACCAGACAGACATTGGTCATGAATAAAGGACATATCTAGAAAAATAGATATCAGAATGGGAAATTATCATATTATCAAGGAGCAAGATTAGGAGTTTGGATTAATTCTAAAGAAAAGAGAGAATTAGGGGTGCCTGGCAGCTTAGTGGGTTCAGTGCCTAACTCTTGGCTTCTTGGTTTTCGCTCAGGTCATGATCTCAGGGCCCTCTCTCTTTCTCTCTCTCTAATAAATAATTAAATCTTTTTTTAAAATTTTTTAAAAAGAGAATTAATCAAGGTTTTGCCACAGAATACTACTATAGAAAATATATCTTATATATAATAAAATACATTTGATTTCTTACATGTGCCAAACTCTGTTCTAAAAGGTTGACATACAACTAATACCATAACCCTATAAAATAATAATACTGACACTCCAGATAGGGAAACTGAGGCATATAGAGCTTAATTAACTATCCAAAGACACAAAGGTAAATGATGAACAGGCATTCAAACCTAACTAGCCTAGCCCATCCTCTTCACTTCCCCTGACAAAAATGTCTAGGACATCCGAAATGAAGAAACAAATTAGGGATCTATTGTGATGGGCCAGTCAGCTTTGTGTTCTGCCTATCCTGGAGTCTTACAAGGAAAAGTTTCATTCAACTAGGATTGCACAAACTCCACACTAATGTCATTCATAATGTCTTTATCATCAGCGATAGTTTACAGCACATTCCTTTATAATCACAAGTTCTCCTATACATTTACTGTTGTACAATGAAAACAAGAGAGAAAGAAGGAGGAGGAGGAGGAGAAGTGGGGGGGAGGACCAGAACTCGAGGGAGAAAAGCAGAAGGAAGAGGAGTGATAAAGGTAGAATCATAAGAGAAACCCATACTTAAATTCGAAGAAAGCAAGCAAGAACAGTAGATAGAAAAAGAGAATTAGAGGTGAGAGAACTAAAAGACTTTTCATAAAAGCCAAGAGTAGAAAAAGGTTTCAGAATGTTTAAACACTTTTTTTAAAAGAAGGGGGAAAAATGAGAAGTACAAGAAGCACATGAACAACAAAATGTTTAGAAATGACACTCAATGTTGTCCAAAGTATAAAAAAGTTAAGAGGTGAAAGGTGTGTGGAGTTTTTCTTAGAAAATGTATTGTAAACCTTAAGGACTGACTGTAGAAGCAGCTGAAACATCAGCAGTGTTCCTGTTCTTGGGCTATTGAATGCAATGGCCAGGTAGGAACAGGATTCCAGAATCTCCTCGGTTATTCCTAGAAAGTGTATTGTAAGCCCTAAGGGGTGACTGTGGAAGTGGCTGAAAAGCAGCAGAGTTCCTGTTCTGGGCTCTTGAATGCAATGGCCAGATAGGAACAGGATCCCATTATCTCGGGGCAGGGCATAGATTAGGAGCTATGAAAGACAGTAATCCTCAATTCCCCTTCCTGCCTCCCTCCTCCTTTATCCCATGACTGCCTCCCTGCGTGCCCTGCGCATAAGGGAGGGTGCAGGCCACCTTTCCAGCTTCAAGATAACTGCCTTCTCTTTGTATTCCTTCCCCATGCTCAGATACATCTATCCTTGCTTTTTTGATTAAAAAAAACCAAACAAACAAAAAACAAAATAGAAGCTATGTGCAGAATTCAACTGCTGCTACTCTCCCTTGTAGAGGCGGCCCTGCAGGACTGCTCAGACTGTTGTCTGAGAGCTTTATTTCAGTGGGTGCCTTATGACAAAGTGAGTAGACAACAGAAGAGGCTTTGCATTAAAGAGACCAAAAGAGACAGGCTGATGGCTTGAAAAAGTAATCCAAACAAGAGCATAATTCTATATTACAAAAGATGAATTAGGAATTATATCCAGTTGAAAATGAGAAATTGAATGTTTAATTTTTAAAAGGTGATAATTAATAAAACCATCCCAGAGAAAGCAGAAGGAATCAGGCTTTCTAAGAAAAAAACTGCTTCTGTACAAGAAACAAATGGGACTCTCCCAAGTGGAAGCTAGTGATTTTTCCCCCACCCTCAATCACAGGGAAATGAGGCAGATTTATCATTCTCTTGGCTGTGACTTCCCAACTATGGTAGATTACTAATGTCCCTAATAATTTATTTCCACCTCCCTTATAAAAAGAGGATTTTGCATTTCCACTCACTGCCATAAGGCTTGCACAGCATTCCCCCACCCCCACTCCATGCAAAATATACCTCCCTATCTCATTGCCAGGCTTGGCACTATGACCTGCGCTGCCTGCCGAAATGTGAACGCAAGTCATGGTAGACATATTAGAAGCAGAAATTCTATCACATCTGTGCTCTTGCTGTTTTCCTTTTTACTCTAAGAGCTGCATGTCCTAAATAGAGACTGCTTCTTCAACCTGGTCCTAGAATGAGAAGATATACACAGCGGAGCTGCAGAAGCATCCCACCAACAGTGGCCAACATGTGACATGAAGGAAATATTTGTTTTTGTTAGACATTAAGATTTTGGTGGTGGTTGTTACTGCAGTAAAGTCAACTCGCACAAAGACCATTACTCTCTCAGTCTTCTAAGTCTTCTATTCCCAATTAAATGAAGCCTGTGCCATTTAGCCGGTCCTCCTCCTTCACTTCTTCATTGCTGTATCAATCAAGCTCTCAGTCACCACTCTCACTCTCCGCAGAAATTAGGATTGACAGTGTTTATCCCCAGTGCTACCATAGTTTTGGGAAATGTCACAGTCCACACTGACCATCCATTAAAATCCAGATTATTCCATCCTTTGATTTCATTTCTTTTTTTAATCTCCTCACCTTGAATGATCTTTATTTCCCTTCAGTTACACAAGTAATCTGGACCTTCCTGTCATCACACAGATATATTCCACCCATAAAGTCATATATCAAAACACACTTGATAAAAATATCTTTGATCAAAACTTCCCATTCTCCCAGACATCACACTCAGTTATTCTCACTATAGCAACTCTTTAGACTCTTTCAATTCTGCAGTTCCTGGACCATTTACCATCTCCCGAGAATCCCATCTTCAACTTTCTTTCATATCCAACTTGGAGTTTTATAGTCGATCAATTCAAACACTAGCTTGCAAATATCTTCATCTTTTTTAAAATTTTTTTCTAATAACTCACAAATCTGGTAAAATTCCAATCTTTGATTAACAGAAATAACTACTTTCTCTGCATGTATACAAAATCTACCTAATGCTGCTGAGGAAAAATAAACAACTTTAAAGAGAGACAACACTAAAATTTGAGGCCTCCAAACTCAAAGTGGCCCTCACATCTGCCTGATAATCCAATGTTTCCCTCATTTTCCACTTCAATTCCCATTTTGTCAACTGCAAATACCCTCCACATAACAGATCTATAGACTCAAACCCATCTCACTTGCAGTGGAAATATTTCTGACAATTCTTTTTAAAAAAAAAAAAAAAGATTTTATTTATTTATTTGACAGAGAGAGAGACAGCCAGCGAGAGAGGGAACACAAGCAGGGAAGAGTGGGAGAGGAAGAAGCAGGCTCCCAGCGGAGCATGGAGCCTGATGTGGGGCTCAATCCCAGGACCCTGGGATCACGCCCTGAGCTGAAGATAGATGCTTAACGACTGAGCCACCCAGGTGCCCCTATTTCTGACAATTCTTAATCATTTCTTTCATGGCATTAAGTTCCATCTGCTGTTATCTCTTCGGGGTTCCCTAGAAGCCCTGTTTTTGCTATTTGCCCATACTACTATTATCCTCCAGCCTGGGTTCAGTGTTAACTGCATTCAAACCATTCTCCTTTTCATTGTCTTGGCTCACATGCCGCTAATGTCCTGAAACAAACTTCCAATTATCTGCATATGTCTTAGTCAAGTTTAACCCTCTTGGCTAAATTACCAACTTCTTCCTGTAATTTTACCTGATTCATGGGCATTATCCTTGACCCTGTTCTCTCCTTTACCCCAATACCCAGTCCATCAAAAAGACCTGTTGATTATATCCCTTCAAAATCTCTTGATTCTGTCCATTTCTCTGATGTCTCATTGCCACATCCTTAGGCCATACGGACAACTGTAACAGCTTTCTAGAAGGTCTTTCTTCCTCCAGTTTCACATCCCACTATTCACTCTCCATATAGATCTAACTCCTAGAGTAGGCAAAATCAGAAATACCTGTTAAAGAACTAAACCTGAATATGTCAATTAGGTGCTGATATCAGGAGTTATTCTTCATCTAGAAATATGGTTTTCTACTGGGAGTGATTTTGGCCCCGAGAGGACATTTGGCAATGTCTAGAACATTTTTAGTCATTACAACTGGGAGAATACTGCTGGCATCTACAGGGTAGAATCCAGGGATGGACAATACAGTCCTCCACAAGAAGCAATTATCTGGCCCAAAATGTCAAGTGTCTAGATTGAGAAACTCTATTGTAGACTACGTCCAATTTTAGATTCTTGAAAATTAGAAATTGAGGAAGAAAGTTGGAGACATCAAGAGTGTTTATTGAATTAACAGCTCCAATTTTTCACAACTCCCTTTATACAAGCCCAATGGTCATACCCTCCTGCACTGTCCCTGGGCTTCACCATTAGCATATTTTGGGCATTAGGACATTTTATCAATCAAACTTGAAAAAAGCAGAGATTATTCTTCTGAATTACTCACATCACTATGAGAACACATGCAGACTACCTGAGGGATAAGAGAGACATGTAGAATATAGCTGAGCTGTCCTAGTCAGAGCCATCCTGGACCAGCCAGCCCCAACCAACTCACCAGCTGAACACAGACACATAAGCAAACCCAGACAAGATCAAACACCCCTAGACAGACCAGGGAAACTTTCAAGCAAACCTGTAGACTTATAACAAATACTGAACAGTTGCTGTGTTAAGCCATCAAGTTTCACAGTGGTTTGTTACACAGAAATAGCTAACTGATATACCAAGAGCCCTAAAAATCAATCTATATCTCTGAGTCCCATTCTTCCCTAATCAAGGCCCTAAACTAGATACTGCCTGGGTTGAGAGTTCAATCTTCTCTGGACCTCTGTTATTCTAATAATTGAGTCCTGAGTGTGGTCCTCAAATATTTCTGCCTTTCCAACTGGAGGAGACTGAAGTATCTTTACACAGTGGGAGGGGGGCCTTCTGGCCTTCACATCTAATCATTAATAGCCTTTCCTTATCTTTTTCCCAAAGTATCAGCTGCTCCCAATAACAGCCTCCAGTTAAAATGGAATTGTTTATTTTCCCAGCCTTTAGTTAGGATTCTATTGGAGTAATATACTTCATGAAACATCTGTGTTGGAATTACCTATGGTGATCTATTAACATTGCAGTTTCCTAGGATCCACCCCAAACCTAATAAATCAGAACCTCAGCCACTGGGTTCCTTTGTGTTTTGGGGGGCATCCCTGTATTTTTAGTTATCACCACCTTCCAGGTGCTTATTATGCACATCAAGATTTAGAACAAATGTGTGAGACCTTCAAGACGTCCAGAAGGAGATTAATGGGAACGTTACTAAAATGGCCCTCAAAGAGCTAATACAATGTGTTCAAACGTCATATGCTTTTATCAAATTTGCAAGAGTAAGACACTTAAATTACCATTGGTTAACACTGCCTTCTCCTACTATTCCAAATTGTCCTTGGGCACATTTCCCTTCATAACAGGTGAACTTTGGATGGCTCATACCACTGTGTATCCACATTTTCTCCTATAAGATGATCTTGGAGTAGCTGTAGGTGTTTTGTAATTATAATTTTGTATTATTTTTCTTATAGCCAGCTCTTAAAATTATATAAGCTATAAGCCCCTCAAAACCTACATCTGCCTATGATGGAGACAATTTAATGATACCATTTTATAAAGGAAAAAAATAAACTCCTGAACTTTTCCAAGGTTCATAGGTAACAACATTAATTCTGGAACTGAGGTCTTTTGAATTCCATCTCAGAAAACAAGACACCATTTTCCCCAAAAATATCAAGTTGTTATTTAAGGTATTTGTACTAGCTTTTAGGCTATGACATGTATAATCATCATGTTTTAATAGACTTTATTTTTAGAGTCCTTAATTATTTTGTAACAAATTCTTACCAGTAGACTATGAATAATTTTTTTTTTAGGAATAAATCTTATTAAACAAGCCTGATATGGCCTTAATACTAACTCTGCTCCTCTTTGAGGCTCTTTCTCCATTTAAATACCAGGATGTTGGGGTGCATGGGTGGTTGAGTCAGTTGAGCATCTGACTCTTGATTTTGGCTCATGTCATGATCTCAGGGTCATGAGACTGAGCCCCATGTCAGGTTCCGCACTGGGTGTGGAGCCTGCTTGAGATGCTTTCCCTCTCCCCCTTCCCTCCTCACTTGCTTGCTCTCATTCTCAAATAAAAATAAATAAATCTTTTAAAAAGTCAGCATGTTAATTTTTTCCTATGTCTTAAACTTATTTTCAATTAACTGAGAAAATAAATATAACATGAGTTTTTAACTAACAAATGTATTACAGTTTAAAAATTTTAAAGTATTAGATCTAATTTACAGAGAAAACTTGTATATAACCACATTTAAAAAAAGAAAATATGAAAAAGGAAAATTTATCTTGAAAATTAAGATGAAGCCAGGAGAGATCTTGCAAGAGGAACAAAATTTGTCTGATTACATGATTGGAGTCATCAATCTAGCAAAATTCTGATTAAAGGGCAATTGTATATTATTTACAGTCATACACTGGAGACATTCTGGTTAAACTGTGAAAATCACTTTCACATTTACTATAGAATAATATGTTTCCTTCTTGAAAACAAACGAGAAATTTTCTCATGGCACTGAGTGGGAAGGAAAGGTACTTACTTCTCTTAAGCAATTACTGTGATTTTAGTTTATGACACTGTAAATTTTTTATCTGATTGAATTTTTCTTTTAACTTTGGCTGCTTGAAAGCTCAGGGAAAAAATCTGTAACCACCTTCCAGAAAGTTCTGTAACTTTCTGGGTCTGACGCAGCATCTGTGCTGTATAAGTCAGTTACAGCTTTTCTTCAATCTGCAAATCCTATTATTAATCCCACCTCATTGTGCTAGATTTCTTCACTCTAATAGAATAAGTTTTCTCTCAGGGCCCAATGGCATCATTAACTAATCCTACACAACAAATACTTCCACACAAATTCTTTTAAACAATCTCTAAGTTCAAAAGCATGTAGTAAGGAGGGCACGTATAGCATGGTGCACTGGGTGTTATACACAACTAATGAATCATCGAACTTTACATCAGAAACCAGGGATGTACTGTATGGTGACTAACATAATATAATAAAAAAAAAATTTTAAAAAAAGCATGATACATATTTAAAGTGTTGTTAACCCAGAAGCCAAATCATCTACTTCTAAATAATCTAGAAGAAATATTCATATGCTTTCCATGGGTCCAACGAAAGAGTTATTATTAGGGCTGCAAAACAGGAAAGCAGACTTCAAATATGTTGCTGTATGACTGAGTTTAGTTTTTCTAAATCTAATTTTATCAGGAAAATATTTTCCACCAGTCACATAAGTCTCTGCACTAACAACAGAGTAACTCCAATGTCACCCTGAATTTCCTATAACCAGAAACTGGCTTTTTTAGCTACTGTTCTAGAAAGTATTCATTCAGGATCATTTAAAACCATGAATTAATTGAAAATTAACTTGAGTGACTGTTTCTATTTCTTAACAGACGTGTGCTTCTGTTGCCGTATGTTGCTCTAATTTTTGGTTGCTCACAACCCATTCAGAAATTGTCTTTCAGTTTTGCCAATGTTCATACTAAGTCCTACAGAGCCAGCGATCCATTACAGTGTAGATCACACCTGGATTCAAAACACTTGGCTGTCAAATATGTTGGCATCCAAACAAAAAGAGATACTCCCCTTTTGACTAACTGAATTATTATCAGACTAGAAAGTAGTTTATTGAACTTTCCATGTTAATTTAGAGACAAAATCATCTTCACTATTTGGGCATATAACTGTTCAGTAATCAGGGCCTAAGATTAGCAAACCAGTAATACATTTTATTACACATAATTATGTCATTAGAATTTTTAAGGCAATGAAATTGCAACAAAGCAAATGAAATTAAGTACAGGAATTTAAAACTAACATCAACTCTTAAAGTGGGAATTCTTTGTTCCTACACCATCTGTGACTCCCAAAAGATTTTTAAAACACCAAACATTTAAATATTCTGTGACTTTAACAACTAGCATTATGTCTGACACCCAGTAGGTATTCAATAAATGTTGAATGAGTAGATGAATTAACTAAACTGTGACATAAAAATGAGAAATATTCACATTTTACAAATGAAGGAACTGTGGCAGAATGAGGTGAAATAACTGGTCCAAAATTATCCAGCAAATAAATGTTGGTATTGGGTTTTGAAGTAAAATTACCTCACTATAAATTCACTTGATTAATCTCTGCAGCATACTATCATATATAATATTAGCTAAGTTTATGAAGGCTATTTATTTTTGGGAGGCAACATGGAATACTGGTTAACCCAGTATTCAGACCTTGAAGTGAGTAGAGGTAGGTTCATTAGCATCCATGTGTAAAACAAAGATAATAATAGAACTCATTTCATTCAGGGCCGCCTGGGTGGCTCAGTCGGTTGGACGTCTGCCTTTGGTTCAGGTCATGATCCCAGAGTCCTGGGATCGAGCCCTGGATTGGGCTCCCTGCTCAGGGGCGAGCCTGCTTCTCCCTTTGCCTGCCACTCCCCTTGCTTGTGTGCGTGCTCTCTCTCTCTCTGAGACAACATAAAATAAAATAAAATAATAAAATAAAATAACTTGAAATAGAACAGCTTGTGCTTGTTCTTTAAAATAGAGGCAATAGTGCACCACAAGCTCCAGATTATTTTATTAAGACAAAAAGACATTATGACTCTTTGTGTGATATGTTTCCTCAGGAAACACCAAATACTGAATGGGTCAAAGCTCCTCAGAAATGAAAAAAAAACACGCAGAAAAAGATTGCAAAATTGCCAACAACAACTTTCCCATCTTTTGTTTAAAGAACAACAACCCACAAGTTATTTTATCTTCCAACTAGTCTTTCCTTATTATCACCAGAAATCCACTGCAATATATATAAGAGCTAAGATTTCTTGTTCCTTCTCACCGGCATTTGTCACCTAATTGGCAGGAGTCATTTTGGCCGGCAGAATAATCAGCCCCAAGAAGGATCCTCACACAACGGTAGGTACATGGAAATATGAACTGAAGAACTTTTACTTTGAATACCAATTTTTTCTCAGACTTTCAAAGAAACCATTTTCATGGGCTTTTTATAGAACATTCCTTTTCACCAAAGGAATAGTATATACCTTACATGAAATTTGGTAAGCCCTAAAATGCATTGAATTCTAAGAAATTCTTATTTCAGAGTATGTCAGAGTAAAGCATTCAAGCTGGGCACTTGGGACAATAAATCCACCCAATTACACAATCAATCAACTTTTCCCCAGGATGTACCTTAATGCTTTTGAACTTCATAATGACTGGAATACTATCAGATATAACTGTTCTACAGTATATTTTTATTATTGGTTTTGCCCTTTTTTTTGAACTTTTAAAAAAAATGTGTCATAGGAAAAGCGATGCTTAAAGTAATAACCATATGTACATATAATTAAACATTCACTGAAATTTTGTCCCTAGGATTCTGTCCAGCCAACACATTTAACCAATGGTCAGAACTGACTGTCAGAAAATCAGTCTGCACAAAGGTGCATTGAGAGTTGCTTTCCCAGAACTCAGGCTAGCATGTATTTGAAATATATTTTAAATTTAGGACCTATTGAGAGTAAAATACCTGGACACCTCTCTTTTCTCTGCCCTGATCTTTGATGTACCATATATGGATTTTCAGAATTAGTTACAGACTGCTCATCATAGACTAAAATAACTTAGATTATTGTTAAAACAAAGATATATATTATATGACAATTTTTCTTTAAATTATGTCCGGGAGGGTGATTCTTTTCCTTTCCTTATTTTTGAGATGTCCCAGGAAATTAAATTTAAAACGTATGATCTAGTTAAAACACTAGTACCTCAAAAACAAGTCTGCAGAAATCTATAAAGTAACACAACCATTATTTAATAATACCAAGATGTTCAAATCCAAAAAAGTGCCATTTCAAAGTAGTTACTTCTGAAAGCAAAAACCTTAGTCATAAAAGCTTGCATTGAGTAAAACACTTTAAGAACCACTCTTTGCCATTATCTCCAGTGTCCATTTACAAGTCAAAAGTGAAAACTAATTCCACCATTTTATAGTTAAATATTATAAGCCTACCAATATTGCTCCAAAATAACATTAGGCAAATTTCTTAAAATGCTACTGTACTACTCCTGCACTATATCATAAACAAAGAGGTGGAATACATTCCAAATAGCACTTTTTTTCAAAGGAATGCTGATCAGCCATTCTTTGTGCTTACTTTCAGGGGTAATCAAAAGGATGAAACCATTGTGCCTGATCATGGGCCTTTTGGCTCTTGCAGCATGTTTCCTGGTAAGTCTCATTAATCACATTTTCATATTTTTCTCAAAACTATTAATTTAGATTTCTTTTCCCATTAATAATGTTACCCTTCCTTACATATCAGTAGCTATCAATCATTCATGAAACACTGTCCTAGTGTCTTAATTTAAATTTAAAATCTAATTTAATTTAAATAGCCACACATGGATTAGGGCTACCATACTGCACATTTTTTTTTTTTTTTTAGAGAGAGCATGAGTGAGGGGAGGGGCAGAGGGAGAGAGAGAAGGAAAGGAAAAAGGTGAAAAGAAAGTGATAGCAACAAGAGACTTCATGGTTGAAAGTAAACTCTTTTTAAAAAACTAAATTGAACATAAATAATAGTTGTTTTCTAAGGAAAGCAAGTCAATTAAAACACAAATACTGAAGTGCACAGGAAAAGGGAAAATTAACAGAGCTCTGAGAAAATACTTGTAAAGGAAAAGGAAATAGGTAGATTTTAATGACTTTGTGGTTGTGTGACCAGTAAATTGGTGAAGTTGTTTCTAATTGCTCACATTATTTTGGAGTAGGAGGAAAGTCATCCTGGTGGGGTGCCTGAGGGCTCAGGAAGAGGTAGAGGACCTTTTATTTATTTATTTATTTATTTATTTTTAGAAGTAGAGAACTTTAATAAAATTGGTATAAACTTAGAAAATTATAGGCCTCTGGGGAATAAGGTTAGGTTAACCTAAGACATTTGAAAGGATTGCAGGGCAGTGCTAAGGGACGATAAGTTTGTGATGGTACATCTGCCACTACTGTTCAAAAACCTGGCATTAGGAATCGGGGAGACAGATGATTGAGAAGACATAATCATAAAGTTCAGAATTTGCAAGGTCAAAGTGCCAAATGAACAAATACACAAAGGACCAGGGGCAGCAAGAAGGAAATGCAGACATGTGTCCTATATAAGCCCTCCGCAGAGTAGGACTTGTTCATTCTTACCCTAGAGCTCTGGCTTAGTTTCCCTCCATTCGGCATGCCCTCTCCCTGTTCAACATTATTTCAATTTCCTTTAAAAGTCTGCCTTCTCAGTGAGATGAGCCTTAGTCTTTCCTCTATCCAAAACTAATCACTATAAATCTCTAATGCATTTGTTTCCTACACTATTTTTCAACTAATTTTATTTCCAAAAATTGCAACCACTATACTAGGTGTTTACATAACAAATAGTAGCATATAACGTTTATTGAGCACAATATCTGAGCTAACCAGTGCCCCAAGCACTTTACAGGTAATATTTCACAACAAATCTGACTCGAATCTGAGACATCTCACCTACCTCAAATCTTAGACAAACTCAAAGTTGTCTGAAACTTTTTGGAGGGGGGTTGCATCTCTGGAGTATCCCACATTAAAATAGGGAGGGGAAATTCTCATTATAAATTATAAAAATGTTTCAAAACTTTACAAAGCTATAAAAGCAAAGTTAAAATTACACTTAATCTCAATACCCAGAAATAAACATGACTACTATTTTTTTAAAAATAAGGGTAAAAGGTGGGTACTTATATGAACATCATTTTTCAGATGAGGAAAAAGAGTCTCAAAAAGGATTCCACATCACACACTCTCTCAGTAACAGAGGCAGAATTCAAACCCTGGCATTAAACTCTAGGGACTATCATTCTGCTTCTGTCTGGACCATTCTGTACTGCCCTGTACTGTCGCTACTTGGTCTACAGACTCACAAAAGGCATGCTTGCATGCCCACAGCGCCTACTTTGGAGTACTGCACAAAATAGGTGCTCAATAACATGTTTCACAGTTTATTAGTGTTCAAAGCCTGAAACAATCCTGAACTCTTGAATGACATATAAAAAGACATTTTCCCCATTTGGAACTGATTCCAATGACAGGCTCTACCAAAAGCACAGGATATGATTTTACCTACTATCTTTTTCCCCATCTACTATCTCAGCTTTCATTTAAGAGCCTAGGCATTCAGAGGGTTAAAGAGAAACTCTGACTTTTCTCTGATACAAACTTTCAGATCGTTTAACTCAGATATATATATATATAATAGTTTTCTATTGCTATATAACAAATTACCACAAACTAGTAGCTTTAAAAAATCCATTTATTATCTCACAGTTCCTTTGGTCAGACTCTGGCCTTGGCTTGGCTGGATTCTCTGTTCAGGGTCTCAGAGGGCTGAAAAGGTATCGTCAAGACCGTACTCTTTCCTGGAGCTCAGGGTCCTCTTTTCAAATTTGCATGGTTGTTGGCAGAATTCAGTCCCTTGTTTATAGGATGGGGGTCCTTACTGTCCAAATGCAGGCTATAAACCGTGGGGCTACTCCCAGCTCCAACTGCGAAACTACCATTTACTTCTATGTGATATTCTCCACAACATGCTTCTTTGCTTTAAAGCCAATAGAAGAGCACTTGCTGCAGCTTCAAATCTCTCTGACTTCTGTGTCTGACCCATAGAACCTATTTAAAAGGACCTACCCTGGGCACCTGGGTGGCTCAGTCAGTTAAGCATCTGCCTTCAGCTCAGGTCATGATCCCTGGGTCCTGGGATTGAGTCCTGCATCAGGCTCCTTGCTCAGCGGGGAGCCTGCTTCTCTCTCTCCCTCTGCTGCTCCCCTGCTTGTGCTCTCTCTCTCTCTGTCAAATAAATAAGATCTTTTAAAAAAATAAAATAAAATAAAATAAAATAATAAAAAATAAAAGGACTCACCCACTAAGGTCATGCCAGTATGTGCCAGCAGAGGGCAGGAATCTTGGGATTGGTCTTAGAATTCTGCCTGTCACAGACAGTATACATTCTTTTGCTTGACTTTGAAATACCTAATTAAAAATTGTTCACTTCTGTTTTCCCACAGCCCAGTGACAGTCACAGAGGTCCCAGCAGACGATATCCACCTAGGCCACTGCTTCCTCCTCCTCCTCCTCCTCCTCCATATTTTCCTTTTGATCCAGGACTTGTTCCACCCCCTCCTCCACCTTATGGCCCAGGGAGAATTCCACTACCCCCTCCTCTACCTTATGGCCCAGGAAGAATTCCACCACCCCCTCCTCCACTTTATGGCCCAGGGAGAATTCCACCACCCCCTCTTCCACCTTATGGCCCAGGGAGAATTCCACCACCTCTGCCTATATTCCATTATGGCCCAGGTTATCCATATCCACCTTTCCAACCAAGACCTTATCCAACTGGATCTCCAACTGGATACCCTTCAGTTCATCCTCCCTTTATTCCTGAACCCCAAACACAAACTACTATAACAGGCTCCACTACAATCACAACAGACGCCACGACCACCCAAACAGACTCTGCAGCCCCCACAACTACCGCTTCGACTCCCCAAAAGACAACTACCACTTCGACTCCCCAAAAGACAACTACCACTTCGACTGCCCAAACAACAACTACCACTTCAACTCCCCAAACGACAACTACCACTTCAACTCCCCAGACAACTACCGCTTCAACTCCCCAAAAGACAACTCCCCAAACGACAACTACTGCTTCAACTCCCCAAAAGACAAGTCAGAAGAAGTTTTTAGATAGACTCATTTCAATTTTTGGATGAGAATGAGATATTCATAAGCTCTGAGCTTTGGGAACGAATAATCTTAGAAAGAAACTAAAAAACAATCCACACAAATATTACGACAACAAAGTGAAAATAAAGAGTCTAACAACAATATGAAACCACCAGTGTTGTCATGAGTGCCACCAGTTCGTCCCCTCCGTTGCCACCCCAGTGAAGATTAGTGCTGCCAGAAGCTTGACCTTAATAACACGAAGTCAAGGAAGTAATTAGGGAAAAATACAACGAGATATCTGGACTTATACTTAGGGTGATGGAGCTGGAAAATTAGGCAACAGGATGCCCTCTTGAGTACCACAACCCAGCATATAACTACAAAACACAAAATAACCAGTTAATAGATATTTAAATTAAATAATCTTAGGTCTCCCCACAGCATTCCCCCTGAAATATTCCTGAGTACCACCTGATCATTAATTATAAATAAATTTTCATATTATCTGCTCAGTTCCAGAATAGAAATGTCTTTCTAGCAAATCAAAATATTTAAATGAAAAATGAAGCACAAGTTTTGGAATTTGATGTGAAAAATCATTTTCCAAGCTAAGAAAAACAGATGATGGCTTCAGACATCAATAATAAAAGGCAGATAGCTGAGACTCCACAAAGTTTCCCTTGCTTCCAACTATTAGTTAAGGTTTTAATCAAAAGTATTTCAGAAATGGCCTCACTATACCCTGAGAGCTGTATCTTTCATACATTTTTGACTGTTGAAGTACAAAACCCCATTTTCCTTTTAGGACACAACCACTCACACTGTCACCAAACACATGAATCAAAATTTCTCAAAGATACCTAATGTAAGCATAAATTTGTTTATATGTGCTTAATGTTATCTTCAATCCTACAGATAGTGGTTGAGAATCTACTATGCTACAGAACGTTTCAGTAGCTGAGCAATTAGCGATAGGGAAGGCAGTCAAAGTCACCCTTCATGGAGCCTCCACTGTAGCATGACCAAAAAAAAAAAAAGTAAACACATGTATATGTAAGAAGTGCTTTGAAAAAATAAGAAAGAAAGGTAAAGAGATACAAAGTAGTGTTTTATTTGAGATAATCCGAAAGAACCTCTCTGATGAAGTAGTATTTAGGCAAAGGCTTGAAGAGTGTTAAAAGTCAAGTACTCAGATCTAAAGAAAGAGTACTGAAGGAGAAGGGATCCAACATAGAAAGGCCTGAAGTAGCAGGGAATGTTCTGTGCAAGAGCACCAGCAGAATGGTAATGTGACTCCCACTCAGTGAGAAAGGAGGGGAGTTGAAGGTAAATAATACAAAGAATGAAGAGACAGATCACATCATAAAGGACCTGGGATCTGAATTTTACTCTAAATGTATGAGAGGTCACTGGAGCTTTAAACAAAGGAATAACATGATCTAATAAACATTTTCAAAACTTCATCCCTCTGGCTTCTCTGAGTACCACACTGTAAGAACATGAGTAGAGGCTATTTCAAGAATCCTGGTGTAAAACATGGGGGCTTAGACTAGAATGGGATCAATGAAGAAGGGGGGAGGTAGTCAGACATAGAAACAGCTAAAAAAAAAAAAAAAGAAAAAATATATACATATATTCAAAAGTATTTGGTGAAGTTTTGGACCTGGGTTTTAAAGGAAAAGAAATAATCTAGAAAGAACTATGATATTTTGGGCCCAAGCAAGCATGTGAATAATGGTGTCATTTAATGAGAGAGGTAAGACTAGAGAAGACTCACAGTATAAAGATTTGAAATACCATAGTCCTGTACTGGATATGTTAAGTTTCATATCTTTAACTTCAGTATTATTTTTTATTACTGGAATAACAGGATTACCACAAATTAAGCATCTTAAAACAACACAAATGCATTTTGTAGAGTTCTATGGACCAGAAGTCCACAAAATAGCAGGGCTCCACTACTTTCTCTGCTTGCAGTCTCACAAAGCTGAAGTCAAGGTTATTGGCAGAGCTGCATTCCTTTCTGGAGACTCTAGGGGAGAATGTTCCAAGGTTCATTAATCTCTTCCACCTCACTCTTCTTCTCTACATCTCTCTGCCCCACCCAGAGAAATGTATCTATTTTTAAGCGCTCACAAGATTAGCTTGAGCCTATCAAAATGATCCAGGATAAGCTCTCTATAAAGATCTATATCTTAATAACATCCAGAAAGTCCCTTTGCAGCAGTACCTAGATTAGTATTTGATTTAATAACCAGAGGATGGAAATCTTGAGGGTCACATCCTTAGAAATCTACCTATAACAACTTCCAAGTAGAGATACTGAGCAGACAGGATATATGCAAGAGCAGAATAAATGGGAGGACTGAGTTCAACCAGGATCCCCATTTTGCCAGGAAATAATGACAGAAAAATAGATTGGAAGAGGAGCTATTCAAGGAATTTGGTTATGTATGAGCTAAGTTATACCCCAAAGGCTGGTGCAAGTTTACAAACTGGACATAATGACAACTCAGACTTAGCTAGGTATACTTCCACTTTGTATTATTATTGAATATGTGAACAGGCAAACTACACAATATGCAGAGATGAGGAAAATGTGGTATCAGTGGCTTCCTGGCACTTCCCTTCTTCTTTATATAGGCATTAACCAAATTTTATAAGTCTTGACAGCCAACGTAGACTGAAAAATCTACCAGATCACAGAACTTAGAAATGACTTTAACCTGTTCAGGCACAGGAAGCGGTGCATCAGCACTGGAAGGTTCACTATACTGCCTTTTAAGAAATCACTTGCTGAACCAGTTATTGAACCTATTGTCTATATTTTATTCCTTAGTGTGCCATCAAGTCAAATCAAGGTTTCTGAGCAGTGAGTATGGACATGGTCTTTGAGGGCATACAAGGAAAATATTATAGAAATGGACATATAATTGAAGCTGCATAACAACAACCACAACAAAAAAGAACTATAAAGATATGAGAAGTGTATTTAATATGCTTTATTGCGGTTTGTCTTCAATCCCCAGCAATTTATAGGCAACTTCTTATATATCAGAAGAGGAAAAACTAAAAATTACATTTCCAAGACACAGCTGGTATTCTGAATTCAACTGAATTCAATCCAGTGGGAAACATTTATATGACATTTAGAAGACAGAAGTAGGGCAAAAGCCATCTTTTTGCTGGTTGGACTACCGGCAAGCACAAGCAGAGGTATTAGAGGAGGCTGACTGCTGCTTCACGGGTGTAAGGCCGTTCTGCTGTAGTGGTAGCAGCAGGAGCAGCTTTGTGCTCTCTGAATCACAACTATAACCCTACAACCTCAACTGCCACTCCTCAATCACTCTTGCCAATGCTCAGTAAAACACAGCTACTGTATTGACATGTGAGAGAATGGTTTCTTTTCTTGAACAGAACACACATCAATAGAGAAAGACAGTTAACAAGGAATAGGGAATACAGTTAATAGCAGACCACTATCTATCTAATATTGTATTGGTAAAAGAGGAGGAATTATTAAAGAATCATTAAATAAGGACAGTAGTGAAAGGATTTGGATATGGCTGAAGGCAACAATCAAAATTTTCTGGAGACATATAGTTTACATTGAGTGTGATAAAGAGCATTTTTTTATAGGAAAGGTTTTGTGTGCTATTGTGAGGAAGAAACCAGGTTTAGTTAGTTTATGATTCAAGGAAAACCCCAAGACAGAAAGACACTTGCTCCTAATAGAGACTTGACATGGTGAAAGGGGCTAATACAATCTCCATAGCCAATCATCGGAAAATCATCCCCTCAGATACAGACATCCCATAAAATTCCTTCATTTCAAATCTGGGACTCTAGAACCTCCTCTCTGGCCCATTTTTCTGCTTTTCTAAATTTCCCTTCCTATCCCTCTATTAAATATCCTCTTCAGTATCACTTCAGTATCACTAGGCTCTTAAGTCCTCCTGATTTTTCATTATTGGATTACCATTTGGAATTTACTTATTTCCATTTTCTGCCTGGATCCTAATGTTGAAAAAATTATAGAGTTATCAGCAAATATTTTTAGTTACTAATAAATTGACTATAACATTTAACACCAACTACCAAGTGTTATAAACCTATTATATGTTGAAACTGACTGCAAAATATAGATACCAAAAGACAGATAAAAATAGTATATATACATATATATATATAAATTGATTGACTTGGGGGTTAAGGGCACCAATAACTTGAATAACATGGGGGTTAAGGGCAACAATCCCCATGCAGTCTAAAATCTACATATAACCTTTGACTCCCCAAAAACTTAATATTAATAGTCAACTGTTGACTAGAAGGCTTACCAATAACATAAACAATCAATTAATACATGTTATATGTATTATATACTGCATTCTTACAATAAGGTAAGTTAGAGAAAAGAAAATGTTATTATGGAAATCATAAGGAAAATACATTTACAGTTCCATACTATAAATAATCTATGAAAAGTGGATCTGCTCAGTTCAAACCCATGTTGTTCAAGAGTCAACTCTGTGTGTGTGTATACTGCTCTACAATACATGTGTTATCTTTTCCCTCTTGAGATGAGGCTCAAGCTAATCATGTGAGCGCTTAAAAATAGATACATTTCTCTGAAAAAATCGGGGCACCTGGGTGGCACAGTCAGTTAAGCATCTGACTCTTGGTTTTGGCTCAGATCATGATCTCAGGTTCAAGAGATCAAGCCCCACAATGAGAGCCTGAGCCCCGGGGTAGGACTTCACGCTCAGAGGGGAGTCTGCTTGAGATTGAGATTCTTTCTCTCCCTCTCCCTCTGCTCCTCCCCATGTTCATGCATGCATGCTCACGTGTGCTCTCTCTATATATATAAAATAAATAAATAAATCTTTAAAAGGGGCACCTGGGTGGCTCAGCCATAAGTGAACAACTCTTGATTTCAACTCAGGTCATAATTTCAAGGTCATGAACTCAAGCCCACCTCGGGTTCCATGCTCAGCACAGAGTCTTCTTGTTCCTCTCCCTCCCCCTCCGCTCCTCCCCTGCTCTTTCTCCCTCCTTCTAAAATAAATAAATAAATAAACAAAACCAACAAATAAATAAATAAATTCTTTAAAATAGTAATACTGTAAAAATATATGGTGATAGATGGGTGACTACATGTATCTTGGTGAACACTGAGTAATGTACAGAATTATTGAATCACTATGTTATACACCTGAAATTAATATGACATTGTATGTCAACTATACTTCAATAAAAAAAAGTGTCCAGCAGAGAACTCGACAATTTACATATGCCAATAATGTTGTGTAACAAATTGCCTCAACATACAGTGGCTTGAAACAAACAAAAATTATTTATCATCTACAAGAGTAACATAAAGATACTGAATGCCTGGGAAGAGAGGGGGGATGGAAAAAAGTATATCATCCAAAAACACATCCAAAAGGAAGTTGACATACCTATACCAAAAGCAACTGAAATAGATTTAAAGATGAGAAGTATTATTAGAGATAAGAAGACACATTTCCTAATACAAAAGGATCAAATTCAACAATAAGTTAACAATTTTAAATTTGTTTTTAAACAGCCCTAGTATATATTGCAAGAACTGACAGAACTAAAAGAGGAAAGTGTCTATTATAATGGGAGCAAACATAAATCATTGACTTTAATTGTGCGAAATATAGAATACTTTAGGAAAAAATTAATCTGTTAAATAATTTTACTCACTAACAACATTAAGACTCTACCCACAACCTGAATTCCCTTTGATAAAAGACAATTGCTACTTTACGTACTATTTTAGATGAGATCGGGCACGTTCAGGGTGGTATGGCCGTAGACTACTTCACATACTATTTTTAAAAGTATCTAGTCAAGATCTTTTAAAGTCAGGTTTTTTAAAGTTTCACTTGAGTAACAGTGCAACAGTTTTTGTTTTTAAAAGAAGTGTGTTTGCCTGCTCCAGACACTCTGATCTTTGTTGGTTATGACCCATGCAGAATTTGTTGCAGTTTTGACAATGCTCATCCTAAATCCTTCAGTCAAGGTTCTGTTACAACTAGAAATCATGACTTGTATTTAAAACACGTAGCTGAAAATGCATCTTGGCATCAAAACAATTTATAGCACCAAAGAGAAAGAAAAATTAACCTTTAACAAAGTAAGAATGTTGCTAGAAAAGGTAGTAATCTGTGAAGCAGTCAGCATTAACTTAGAAGATTTTGTTGGGTCATATAAACACAGAGAAACAGACTTCTGTCAAAAATAATTAGCAAACTAATCAATTGTGCGTGAGTTCTGGCTGTCAACTACATGAGATTGGTAGCAAAGATACGACAAGGCAAAGAAAACTTCATCATTTAAGGTCAATTTCAACTCAATTCCCCCATCACTACCAAAAGCCTTAAGTCACCTCTAAAGTATTAATGTACCTTACCCTTCAATTATTAGAGACTCATCATACAAAAATATTTTAAAAACTGAATACAGTAGGAAAGAAATCCTTATTGAAAGACAAACATTTACTGATTACATGGATCAGATTTTATATGTCCAATTTCATTTAATCTTCAGAACAATTCTATAAAGTAGAAATAGTAATCTTATTTTGTAGATGATAATGTGAAATCACATGTGATTAAGTAGCTGCCTATACAACGCACAACTAAACACAGGAGAGGAGCTGGTTACAATTCAGACTACCTGACTTCATCCCACACACACCACTAAACTACCCTATAACAAAAGACTTTCATGTTTTTCTGACTGCAACTCAAAGAAATATATTTCATATAATAACTCAATATATACTCACATGTATAACCTTAAAGTATTTCTTCAAAAAGTACTTACATGTAATGTAATCTGGTATTTTCCTTTCTATTATGCTCTATTCATTCTTTAAATTCTGTTTGCTACTCTCTAAATTAATATCACAAATTACTAATGGGTTGCATCCACATTTCAACAAGTACTATCATTTTAAAAGTATGTTGATCAGTTAAGTAGTTGGAAATCAACTGGGTTTGGGGAACAAAATAGCACAGTGGAAAAAAATTCAAGCTGTGAAATGTGTCAAATTGAAGGCCAATTCCTATCAAATATTTGTACAAACCTGAGCAAGTTACTTGCCTTCCCTATGATTCATTTTCTCATCAGTAACCTGCACTAATAACATAAATTGCAACCAGTCATTGTGAGGATTAAATAATCTAATCCATATAAAGTGCTTAGCACACTGTCTAGGATGTGGTAAGGACTCACCAAATCGCAGCTATTAGAGAATAAAGTGTAACATGTTCTAACACAGCTAATAATTTCTCAAGTGAATAAGTATCTACTATGGGTAAATCTCTCAGCACCTGGATCATCTTAAACAAAAAACTGATTTACTACATTCATTTCCCATAAATTAAAAATAGATTGTGCGATTTTCCTAAACCTACCATCTTTGCTAGGCCAATGTATATTTATCCATTCATATTGTTCAGATAATAATGATAACACCACATGCTTCCAGAACTCAAAATACCTTAGAATATTTTCTTACCCTTTAAGTAGTTCAGCTATTCATTAGCTACAGAAAAATTTATTAAACAATTTCCATATGTTTAAGATTTTAAGTAGTCCAGATGCCTGTTGGCAGTATCTTTAAATACAATTACATATCTAGAAGACAAAGATCAAATTAAGAAACTACAGATGTTGGAGAGGATGTGGAGAAAGGGGAACTCTCTTACACTGTTGGTGGGAATGCAAGTTGGTGCAGCCACTTTGGAAAACAGTGTGGAGGTTCCTCAAAAAGTTAAAAATATAGCTACCCTATGATCCAGCAATTGCACTACTGGGTATTTACCCCAAAGATACAGACGTAGTGAAAAGAAGGGCCATATGCACCCCAATGTTCATAGTAGCATTGTCCACAATAGCCAAACCGTGGAAGGAGCCGAGATGCCCTTCAACAGATGAATGGATAAAGATGTGGGCCATATATACAATGGAATATTACTCAGCCATCAGAAAGGATGAATACTGACCATTTGCACTGACATGGATGGAACTGGAGGAGATTATCCTAAGTGAAGTAAGTCAAGCAGAGAAAGACAATTATCATACAGTTTCACTTATTTGTGGAACAAAAGGAATAGCAGGGAGGACATTAGAAGAAGGAAGGGAAAAATGAAGGGGGGGAATAGAGGGGGAGACAAACCATGAGAGACTATGGACTCTGGGAAACAAACTGAGGGTTTTAGAGGGGAGGGTTTGGGGGGATGGGCTAGCCTGGTGATGGGTATTAAGTGCATGGAGCACTGGGTGTTATACGCAAACAATGAATCATGGAACATTACATCAAAAGCTAATGATGTACTGTATGGTGACTAACATATCTAATAATTTTAAAAAAGAAAAAGAAAAAGAAACTACAGATTCTGTTTCCCAATTCTCCCTCTCCTTCCACAAAATCTTTCCTCTTATTTCCAAAACTGAAGTGAGGCATTTATTTCAATTGCCTCTGAACTTTCCTGTTCTTCAAAATCCTGCTTCCCAAATAAGTTAACTCTTACTGTATACATGTCAGTTCCTATTCATATGTCTCAACCTGTGGAAACTCCAAGATCTGCACCATTTTAAAGCAGTACTTCCCAAGCAAATCACTTCAGGGGAGTTTAAAAAATACTCTCTTCCTGCCCCAGAGATCCTGATAAATTAGTCTCGGATAAGATCTTAAGAATTGGGAGTTTTTTAAAAGCTCCCCAGGTAATTTTAATGTGCATTCAAGTTTGAAAACCACTGTATTAGAGCGTTCTGCATGTTTCCTCAAAGTTGCTACACAGTGATTGGATGACTACTGCATAATGAAGCTGCCAAACTGGCAATGAAAACTGCCTTCTTTGTTTACATAAAGAAAATCAACACTGATTATCTTCCTTTATCCCTTCCAGTTTGGGCAGCCATCATCTCCCCAGTCTTCAGTGGGTACTATGCTATCTTTGTCATTTAGTCGCCAGGCCAGCTGGCCACCCAGAGCGACAATTTCAATAAGGAAGGACACCTGCCCATTCTTCTTCATTCCCTCGTGAGTCCTTGGTAAAATTAATTTGCTGAGCTACATCACAATAACCCCAATGGAACATAGGGGCTCATCGGTTTTGCAAGTCCCATAAACTTTATTTCATATTCAGCATACCCTTTCTCTATTAATTTTTCTTCTAATCTTGTGTTTCCTATGTCCTTGTTAAGAACAACTTCCACCCAAGATGCAGAGCTCTCCTGACGACTTATTCTCTCTCACTCATGCTTTCTGAGCTACCCCCTATGTTGTGCAGGTTGTATAGTGTACAAACTCTAGGAGGGGTACTGCCCACCAGCTACACCATACCCAGGAGGTCTGCCCAACTTTCCCCCAGACCACTGTTCCTCTATCTAACATACTTCTGCCACACCATTTGAAGTCCTTGTTCTTTTAGAAGAAAATTTCCCTAGATCCTGGGAATTTCCTTTAATACCGAACGGAATAAACCAAGGAGAGGAGAGAAATGGGCAGGTATCCTCCTTTACCAAAACTGTCCCTCCACAGGAGGGTGGCTGGGTGGCTCAGTCAGTTAAGCTTGGGTAGCTCAGTCAGTTAAGCTTCTAGCTCTTGATTTCAACTCAGGTCATGATCTCAGGGTTGTGGGATCGAGCCCTGAGTCGGGCTCCATGCTCAGCATGGAGCTCAGCTTGAGATTCTCTCTCTCCTCTCCCTCCGCCCCTCCCCAAATACATAAATGAATAAAATCTAAAAAAAAAAAAAAAAAAAAGTCCCTCCAGGTGGCCTGCCCATCCCCCACCCATCTCCCTTTCATCAACCCTGTTTGTTCTCTATAATTAAGAGTCTCTTATGGTTTGCCTCCCTCTCTTTTTTTTTTCTTTTCCTTTCCTTATATTCATCTGTTTTGTTTCTTAAATTCCACATACGAGTGAAATCCTATGGTATTTGTCTTTCTCTGACTGATTTATTTCACTTAGTTTAATACACTATAGCTCCCTCACACTAAAATTAGAACTACCCTATGATCCAGCAATTGCACTACCAGGCATTTACCCAAAGAATATAAAAAGACTATTTCAAAGGGATACATGCACCCCTATGTTTACTGAAGCACTGTTTACAATAGCCAAATTATGGAAGAAGCCCAAGCGTCCACTGGCAGACGAATGGATAAAGAAGATGTGGTGTATATACACAATAGAATATTACTCAGCCATAAAAAAAAATGACATCTTGTTACATGCAATGACATGAAGGTGCTAGAGAATATAATGCTAAGTGAAATAAGTCCATCAGAAAAAGATAAATATCATATTATTTCATTCATATGTGGAATTTAAGAAACAAAACGAATGAGGAAAGGAAAAGAGAGAGAGAGAGAGACAAACCAAGAATCAGACTCTTAACTATAGAGAACAAACTGGTGGTTATCAGAATGGAAATGGGTGGGGGGATGGGTGAAATAGGTGATGGGGATTAAAACTACACTTATTATGATGAGCACTGAGTAATGTATGGAAGTGTTGAATCACTAAGCTGTACCCCTGAAACTAATATAATACTGTATGTTAACTATACTAAAATTAAAAGTTTAATTTTTAAAAAGATGAAAGTAGGCTGTGACTAAAGGCAGATGCAGGTTTGTGGGGTCTGAATCATACAAATTGGGTGCTTCTCTTAAGGAAAAGAACACAAAATTATGAATTCTAAATTATACACAAACTGAATTTTTTAAAAATATTAAAAATCTCCATAAAATATAAATTTTAAAAGCTGACAAAATCCCCCAAAATAATGTCTTGAATAATTAGTGACCTATGTTTTATAGTTCTTGTTATCCTGCATTTTTTGTATATCCTTTGATTACCTCTTCAAATGAAATGACTTTATTATCATTTTCTACAAAAGGCAAAGATAATGATTTGGCTTTACTCTAACATGGCTAATTAAAATATCTTTTTATTAGTGACAGTTTACAAATGTCTTTAAAGCTTTACAACTCATTATTGGCAATAGCATATAAATTTTTCTAGAGGAGGGAGGGGCAGAGGAAGAGAGAAAATCTTAAGCAGACTCCATACCCAGTGCAGAACTTGACACAGGGCTCAATCTAAAGACCCTGAGATCATGACCTGAGTTGAAATCTAGAGTCAGACACTTAACCAATGAGCCACCCAGGTGCCCCAATAGCATATAAATTTTTTAAATCATTGTCAAATAATGAGAAACCTTTACCGAATTTCTTTCATATATGTGCTGTAAGATTTCAGAGTATATCAAGTTTTCTTGTAAAAGTGACCTGAACATCTTTTGAAACAATGACTGTTTATTGATGATGTCCTCAACTGTAGTGATATGAGGTTTACAGTATCTCTGACAATGGTAGTTTTTCTTGAATATGCATAAAATGTAAGGTATAACACACAGATGTATTCACTGCTTGAATAGCTTGATTTGTGCACTATAAAAACAGAAAAGCCGATAAATTCTATTTTATGACATTCCTGAGATAGACAGTTTATCATTGTATATGCAGCATAATCAAAGCAAGCATTTTTTATTTTGACTGCATCAGTGAGAACTAAATCTTCTGCTTACAATCTTATGTATCTAATAAATGAAGACTTTTGCACAGACTTGCTTCCGGCTCTGTACATTTCAAACCACATTTCTCCTCCCCTACCCATGTTTCTTTTGGTGCTAGGTACCTTAAGATATGTTTTTACTCTGATATGATCTCTGGCCCTACACAATCATATCCTAATGCCAGGTAAGTCAGCACAGTGGGTAACAGCATTATTTCTAGAAGCCTCTCTTATACCAGGAAAGCTAGTAATAACTATAACCAAAAGTGACTATGACCCACATAAATACATCCTATTATATCTAAACTAAATATATCCCCATTCCAACTTCCTCATGGTTCTCAAAAATACCTGCAACATCCTCTCCAATGCCACCAGACACAAATGGAAGTGAAACAGAAATTGAAGAGGAAAAAGACAGCAATATTAACCAATCATGATTAAATATTTCTGCAAATATTGTAAAAATGTATAACCATATGATTATATTACTAGGTATCTTCCTGTAATAGAGGCTAACTCAATTTTTAGTGTTTGACCTCTGACAGCTTTTAAATCCCTATCTTCTTCCCTATCTACCCTATTATCTGGGCAACTAAGATAGAAGTCTAGTATGAATACCATTTCCTTTGGTGCTGAGGGCAGTTCAAATTTCACAAACCCCAAGCCCACCATACAAGCCCACTGTAAACTCTTCCCCAGACCCACCCCTAACCATCACAAAGGCCTAACTCAATCTGTTTCCTTCAAGTCACCTGGACCAGCCTACACCTGTACTAATCTCAGGAAGTCTATTTGAGGGATAAACATTTTCATATCCTCCTGGTTTGTGTGATGTCAAGACTGTGTGATGTCAAACCATCTGGAAGGGTGGAAGAAGGATGGGGGTCATTCCTAAGGGGTGAGGAAAAGCCTGTACAAGTGACCAGCTCTGAAGCTTAACCTCTACTAGTTTCTCAATAAATCCACTTTTGTGTGTACTTATATAATTTTCTTTCGAAAACATCCACTCTGATTTGAGCAATACTGATGCACAAAACTTCATATTTTCAAAAGAATATTAAGTAGGAAGGTGGTTTTACACTTGAGTTGTTTGTTTGTTAAGATTCTATTTATTTGTCAGAGAGAGAGTGAGAGCGAGTGAGCACGGACAAGCAGGGTGAGCAGCAGGCAGAGAGAGAAGCAGGCTCCTCGCTGAGCAGAGCACCTGATGCAGGACTCCATCCCAGGACCCTGGGATCATGACCTGAGCCAAAAGCAGACACTTAATTGACTGAGCCAGCCAGGCGCCCTTACGCTTGACTTTTTATATACTTCCTTAGAAGTATCAACATTCCCAAATAAATTTAATTTACAAAAAATTCAAGTCGCATAAACTTTTCAAGAACAAATTCGTGTCATAAAATGAGCTGTTCCTTAAGCAAGCTTATGTCATTAGTCAGATATTCTTTCCACATAATGTAAACAATGAAAAGATTCATTATAGTATTATTTGTCAAAATACAAGATTGTCCATGTCAGATGTTGTTCTACTTTGCATAATACCAGAAATATCACTAATACTAAGGCCATTTTCCAGTATGTTAAACTATGAGAACTTCATTTCGTAGATTCATAGGGAAGATACCTGATGCTTTGTAAACATACATACTCATTGTATTGACCAGGACAGTAGGATAGCTGGGTTCCCAGGCAAAGTAGACATGAAGGTCACATATTCTTCCCTATCTGCAATACATCCCTCCAGCATTATTCTATTCTGGCCTGTGACTCTGAATTTCTGTTTCTCTTCTCTTCCATGAAATTAATGTTTGGTTCTCTTAACATTAATTTGCAAATCTGACTCTGCTTCTTCACATTTCTGGCTTTTCCTGATCAACCTGATTCCAATTTTCCAGTTAGTATTATTGCAATTATCAAATGGATCCTGGTCTATCTTTCTGACCTCAGGTTGTCAACTGATCCAAACCCAACTTTGATCCTTATTCCATGATTTGGTTTGTTGTTGTTTTTATCTTGTGCTGTATCTGATGACTGATTTTTATGACTCATTATGCCAGGACATGAAGGACAACATAACAAGGAAGAGTAAAGGAAATCTAAAACATGGCACAAACCTATGCAACAAATGTGTTGATGCCAAGAGATCAAGGAGTATATATAGCTAAGTCATAATTACTTCATATTTATTCAAGAAAAAAGAATTTCAATCTTACTTTAAGGAATAATTAGAGCTTAAAACATCATTCATGGGTTTTATTTCACTGGGAAAGCCCTATGGAATAAGAGGACTCAATGTGCAGAGAAACCATACATCAAATCTCTGAGATACACATCTTACAACTGTGTGTGCTACTTACACTAATGACTAGAAGGAAAATATGGGAATGTAATAAAGTCACCCCCACTACTAGGAGACCACATTAAATGGTAGGCCACAATTACTCCCACCTTCAAAACATTGTTTTGAAGTAAAGAGAATGCAGATACCAGATAGACAACTAACCTTGATTTAAGAGTTTAGATTTAAACATCAATATTGTTCAAGGCTGCCAATAAACCATAAAGCAACTCTGTGAAAATAAGAATCTACTGGCCCTTCTACCAGTCAAACATAACTTTATACCAGAGTTCATGGCTTGTTAAGCAGGGAAAGGTAGATTTTAGCTCTCACCCCTATTTCTGGGCACCTTCGATCAGTGAACTTACACAACCATATTTGGCAGCCTTGATATTCTCAATAATAACCAGATAATGACTATGGCCATCTCAATTCTTACATTATTGTTAATTTTTGATATCATATACTAAAACTGATGGAAAGAAAGAATATACCTGGGCTCTTTTTTTGTCTCTCAGTGCTCTGAGGAAGAGGAAATATATCAGATGTAATCTCCTGATCCACAGCTGAGACCACTGCTGTCAGGTACTCTTCTCTACTGTCCCAAGCCCCAGTATTGGACTCTCAGAGGTCTAGAGACAAGGAACCAATCTCTGTTATTTAACCAACATAAACAATTACTGAAAGGAAATGCAATGAAAGATGAAGCAGTCAGGTACTTCTCCAAAATATGTAGTGAAGGACCCAAAGTCTAGAAAAGCAAACTAACTACATCAAAAGAGTAAATATGTTGAAGAACCAAGAGGTAGAAGATGACTTGAAAGGCTTTCTGTCCCTCAGCTAGAAAATAAGTAAGATGTTGCCATAGGACACACAAAGACCGGTTCTCATTCTAGTGAGACACTTCTAGTAAAACAGGAAACAGCTTCAACTGAGCAACAAGATTTTATGAGCCTTGAAGATCAGGGTGCAAAAGGCCTGCTGATCCAGGAACAAGAAAGAAACCACTATAATAATTTCAAACATCTTCCATGTCCCAAAGAATAAAGCATTCTAGAAAGCAATAAATAAATAAATAAATAAATACATAAATAAATAAATAACAATTGCCCAATTCATCCTTGAAACATGGCAATTCAAAGGTTCCCACCACTCATGGACACAGGTGATACCAACTGTCTGTGAGGTTAATTGAAACGGAAGGGATTAAAATATCAAATGAGCCTTTTACTGCTAAGTACAAATTGTTTCTCTAACCTTCTTCTGATGCACACTCCTAAGGACATTAACTTGGAGACAGAATTAACTTTATGGATTCTTTTTTAATCCCAGAAAACTCCATTGTTAAACTCAACATAAAACACACCTCCCTACATCACCAAGCAATTAGACTATACAAATATTTTTTATTTATACAATTTTACCAAATACATAATTTGTCTTAGTTAAAAAGTACAAAAGATAACTTCAACTCAATTTGCTAACTTTGAAAGTTTCAATACCCAGGTTTTGTCAAATTGTAGAGTTCTTTTTGAAAGAAACAATTTCACATAGATACTCTTCCCTAGAATCAGAAACATGTCTAAGACACATGATACCAGTGCAAAAATGAAAAATAATAAAGAAAAACAGAAGTAAATATTGTTTAGCCCTATGTAAACACAGTATAAATTCAGACAAAGGGGCACTAGGAGAAATATCCTGGAATTGGTCGCTTCCTAAGGGCATGAATCTAGGAAGCATAGAACTAGAAGGGCAGGTACACAAAGATTTTCTGAAATCAGTTGGCAGGCAGAATGGAAACAAATACCCACATGTAAACTGTCTACTGTCTGAGACAATAAAAATGGTTCTTTATATATTTTATAATTCATCTATTAAGGACTTTTATACATTTTCAAAAATAAATTTAATTCATATAAGGCTTGGATGCTTTTCCATCTGAAAGAAATATAAAAGTACATTTTTGTTATTTTGAAAGATAAAAGTCATTTACAGCAAAACCGTATTGAGTGCTTGCTCTGAAAGAAATATAAAAGTACATTTTTGTTATTTTGAAAGATAAAATAAAAGTCATTTACAGCAAAACCGTATTGAGGGCTTGCTCTTTACAAAACTCACATATCCCTGGTGCTATGGAGGGAGGTTGCAAATAGGTGTACCCACTTCACAGTAGGAGCTACAGCCATGTGATGGAACTGAGTAACAGTAGAAGGCTATGGGAGCACATGAGATGGGAAGACTGATTTTGACTGGAATCACTCAAGCAATTATTTAAAAGAGCAATTATAAAATATCCACTATGAAGAAAATTAAAAGACAAACCTCTAATTAAATGAAATCATGTTGCAAAAAAAATGAGATTGATTATCCATCCTGTGAAATCAGTATGCAATTATGATTAGTGCTTAGTACACAAAAGATGCTAAATAATTGTTGAATCAATAAAAGAACATATAAAGAACATATAAAATGGGTTTCTCCAGTTCAAAATTCCTATAAATTTATAATGAATCCTTTCAGTCATGCCACTGAGCAAAACTTTGTTAATGTTATATCTTGAAGTAAATGTGTACCATTTTTTAAGTTTTTATTTAACTTCCAGTTAACATACAGTATAGTATCAGTTTCAGGTGTACAATATAGTGATTCAGCACTTTCATACATCACCTGGTGTTCATCACAAGTGCACTCCTTAATCCCCATCACCTATTTCACCCACCTCCCCTCTGATAACCATCAGTTTGTTCTCTATAATTCAGAGCCCATTTTTTGGTTTGTCTATACTCTCTAGCTCCATCCGTGTCCTTGCAAATGGTAAGATTACATCATTTTTATGGCTGAGTAATATTCCATTATACACACACACACACACACACACACACACCATTTCTTTATTCATTCATTAGTTGACGGACACTTGGGCTATTTCCATAGTTTGGCTATTATAGGTAATACTGCTATAAACTTCAGGGTGCATGTATCCCTCTGAATCTGCGTTTTTGTATTCTTTGGGTAAATACCTAGTAGTGCAATTGCTGGACTGGAGGGTAGTTCTACATTTAACTTTCTGAGGAACCTCCATGCTGTTTTCCACAGTGGCTGTACCAGTGTATATTCCTACCAACAGTGTAAAAGGGTTCCCCTTTCTCTACATCCTCACCAACACCTGGTGTCTCATGTGTTGTTGATTTTAGCCACTCTGACAGGTGTGAGGTGGTATTTCACTGTAGTTTTATTTGCACTTCTCTGATGATGAGTAACGTTGAGCATCTTTGCATGTGCCGGTTAACCATCTGGATGGCTTCTTTGGAAAAATGTCTGTTCGTGTCTTCTGCCCATTTACTATTTTACTGAAACCCGTTGTCAAGTTTTAAAATTATATAAAGGTAATAATTTTCTTCATAATGAAAGTATTTATAGACATTTAAGTGAATTATTACAGTCAAGATATCAATCTCAATATCCCTTTACACCTATTAGTTGTAATATGCACAAATGGAGATATTGCACATTTCACATCCTACATTAAAAATCTGTGAATATATATTATATGTATATTAAATATATATGTATACATTATACACACACACAAGATCCATTAGTAATACAGATTTAATACTCCAAAATAACTTTCATGTGGATTTTCCCAAAGTGATAGATACAGACTACTAGTTCCAGTTCTATAGTAGTCAACAGTTGTTATATAAAAAGAAGTATCTCACGGGGCGCCTGGGTGGCACAGCGGTTAAGCGTCTGCCTTCGGCTCAGGGCGTGATCCCGGCGTTACGGGATCGAGCCCCACATCAGGCTCCTCCGCTAGGAGCCTGCTTCTTCCTCTCCCACTCCCCCTGCTTGTGTTCCCTCTCTCGCTGGCTGTCTCTATCTCTGTTGAATAAATAAATAAATAAAATCTTTAAAAAAAAAAAAAAAAGAAGTATCTCTGATCAGAAAAAATTAGGAACTTCTAAGGTAAACATAGTTTAACAGGTTTCTTTACTAAAAACATCTTGTAACTTTCATATGCCATTATGTAAATTCCTGTTCTTCAAGAAAATAGTACACATGGACTACAGAATGTCAAATCATTACAAGAAACATTATTTGTTTCACTTTTATCCTCACTAATATGCTACATAATGGACAGCCAATACATAACTGCTGAAAGAAGGAAAGGAGAGAGGAGAGACAGAAAAAGAAAGGCAGTGAGAGAAGTTCCATACACAATCCAATTTCTAATGGCTTGTGACACAGGCCTACTGCTTACTTAACAAAATTTTTGGACACACTGAGTCAGAGGAATATCAGCCATATAAAAAAGGACAAGTATATGTAAGTAAATCTAACTGTAATATCTTTCACCTCACAAATTCAGTGATATTCACTTAAGAAAGCTATTAAGAATCTAGTGTGTACAGAACAGTTTATTAAACAAAGTGAACAGAAATAAATTAAGTAAATAATTATACTCCTCAGGACATTTACAGACTAGATCATAAATCAGTCTATAAACACATGATGCAATTAGAAAACATTTTTCAAAATGTTTGTGGTACAAAGAAAGCAGACAAGTTGAGGGAATGCTGAGAAAAATTTAAACTCTGTCAGATTTATATTCAATCATTCCACAAATACTTATAGAGGTCCCAGTATGTGCTGAGCATTGTCCTAAGTGTTTTATCTAATTATCTCATTTAATCCCTTTAACAACCATCATTCATTTATTGTTGTTCTTTTATTCAAGAAAACGAGAAAAACAAGGTTCTGAAACTCTAGTACCTTACAACCTAATGAAGAAAACAAAAGAATAAACAAACACATATACAAATAACTATGTGATTTAAGCTCCGACCTAAGATAATGAGAAGACAATAGCTTCTTATAGCAATATGGGGGTTAGCAGAAGAATACTTTTAAAAGACTTAATTTGAAACCAAATATATAGAACGGACCACAAATATTGATGTTGTTTGATAAGGAATTTGTTACTAGTTGTGAAAACAATGAATAAAATAACAGACCTCTGCAAAAAAAAAATCAGTAATTTTTGAAGGAGATCATTGGTCTTCAACCAATACATGAGTTTATGCTAGGAACACTAGAGCATAAAAATCACAAGAGACTCAGAGAATAATGGTGAGGCACAATTATGTAGTGAATGGAAATTGTGGGGGAAGAAAAGAGGGGAGTCAAAAACCACTCTAAGACTTTAAGTCCGGTGGACAGAATGCAGCTAGGTATAAGAAACAGCCACCCAAAATATGACAAAATTGTGTCCTCCATCCCGGCATAGCTAAATAATTTAAAACTGACTTACTTTCTTCATTCATTAATTCTTCTTTATCAACTATAGCCTTTCTATCTTTCAAATCATACCAGAACTGAAGCACTTAGCTAATTACAGGGGGAAGAGAGAGTCAAGCTCTTGATTTCGAATGAGTCTTAATTGCTCTCTTGTTAAAATATGGCATATTTGTAACATGCTTAGAGACATATCCTGTAATATCAGCATCAAAGGACTCTGCTATAATACCTTCATTCCATTGTCCTCAGCATCTAAATATTCTTTTTTCAAATAATTATACTATAAGGATGTCTAAATCAAGTGAATTCCCTTCTGTCCAGGAGTATGCCTTAAAACAGCCAATTTCCAGACATCAAACATGACACTTTCACTTAAAAAAAAGAAAAAAAAAAACTTGTCTGTAAATTGAGGAAATGAGACACCAAATGGAGACATTAAGTAACTTGACCAAAGCCACAAAGGTAGTGACTGGCACAGATAGTTTGTTTCAAGGGACTGTGCTCTTAACCTCTAGTCTATTTTATTTCTTCCTACACAGGTTCCAACAAGTCAAGAATCATACATGCTCATTAACATTTTGCAGCTAGTGAAATGTTAAATAAGAATTATACATGTCTTTTAAAAAAAACAAAAAACAAAAAACAGGGGCGCCTGAGTGGCTCAGTCATTAGGTGTCTGCCTTCGGCTCAGGGCGTGATCCCGGAGTTCTGGGATCGAGCCCCATGTCAGGCTCTTCCACTATGAGCCTGCTTCTTTCTCTCCCACTCCCCCTGCTTGTGTTCCCTCTCTCGCTGGCTGTCTCTCTCTCTCTCTCTCTCTGTTAAATAAATAAATAAATAAAACCTTAAAAAAAAAAAAAAAACAGTGTTATGCATGTCTAATGCATTTCCCCCGTTCTTTTCTTCAGGCTAGCAATTCAGAAGAAAGACAGAAGAGGATGAAGCCCAGACAACAGACACTTTCCTCTGTGGAGTAACAGCTCCCTGTCAGCATTTTCCTTCCCTCAGCTCAAACTCATCAGATTCTATTTCATCCGAGCCCATCCACTAAACAAAGTTCGGGAGTATCCCAAAACTCTTTTAAAACTTTTAGTTCAAAAATGACAAAAAAAAAAAAAAAAATCTGGTCAAATTTACCCAATCCACCAAGTGTTCACAAACCCTAAAACTACATGAATTTACCAGATAAATCAAGGTCTAGCACTTCCAAATCTCAGCCAATTAAATCTACTGAAATTTTAGGAAAGAAATCTAACTCTTACCCCTAGGAACAACATTCTGTAAAACCTAAATCAACCCCAAACTCCTTCTTCTGGTAAAAGAAATGTTCAACACCAAATTAAACTGCAAGCATTAGGTCGACCAAAAGCATCACGCCAATCAAAACTTTACAAAGTCACGGCCAAAAAGAAAAGATCCAATCAAATAAAATCTCAAGTTTCACAGCAAGCTAACCAAAAAAGCTTTTAAATAATGCCAAACTAAAACAATCTAGCCATCCAAAATCTAAGAACTCAGTGTTCAATAAAACTTCAAACAATCCAAACCACATTCAACTTAAACTGGTAAAAGAAATGGACAAAACCAAATCAACCCATAAGCATTAGGTCAACAGAAAACCTGTGGCCAAATTTCATTCAAAAAATCATAAAGTAGGGGTGCCTGGGTGGCTCAGTTGGTTGAGTGTCCGACCTTGATCTCAGCTTAGGTATCCATCTCAGAGTCATGAGTTCAGGCCCTGTGCTGGGCTCCAAGCTGGGTGTGGACCTTACTTAAAAAAAAAATTGTTTAGGGGCGCCTGGGTGGCACAGCGGTTAAGCGTCTGCCCAGGGCGTGATCCCGGCGTTATGGGATCGAGCCCCACATCAGGCTCTTCTGCTATGAGCCTGCTTCTTCCTCTCCCACTCCCCCTGCTTGTGTTCCCTCTCTTGCTGGCTGTCTCTATCTCTGTCGAATAAATAAAATAAAAAAAAAATCTAAAAAAAAAAAATTGTTTAAAAAAAAATCATAGAGTAAAAACATAGTCACACAAAAACTGTCAAAAAATGAACTAGTCAAAGAAAATAGGTCAATATGACTAAATACAAATAACCTACATGCTCAAAACTGTAGCCAAATACATGGGCTCAAGAGAAAAGCAAACCATCAAAACATAATCACAGATCTCTCCCACTATGCTCTCAGCATTCCTATTCTGGGCAGCCAAAACCTCAGCCAAAGGGGTCTTCACTTTAGCATCCTGCTGGACAAAAAAACAAAAACAAAAACAAAATCATTACTCTGTTCCATTGTATATTTGTCCATGTAAACCTATTCCATGATCTGGCACACAAAAATATCATCAAAGTTGACCCAGTAAAAACACCCAAACCTCACCTACAAATATCCCCAAAAGCAATTAATTAAACCTAGACCTTGCTCACATCACTATTTTCATCCATTAGTTCCCCATTCACTTACCCACTTCAACCTAGGAAATTACCATTAAATCCAACAACTTCTAAAAACTTGTGGTTTCCACCACTACGAAATCTATGACAAATCCTCTACTACTATCAAAACAGTAGCACTTCCTACCAAGTCGTCCACTATCACTATACGTAAGGCCATCACCACTGAAATGACCACCACTACACTCCTATCAATACCCACTAATAAGAACATGAGTTTTGCCATCAATTTCACTACCATCATCAATCCAGTAACTGATACCACCAAATCTGTCACTTTATCCACAAACCCCATTATGACCACAAAATTTGTAACCACCACCAGGACTTCAAACGTTTCTGGATCTATCAGGATACCCTTCACCATCACTTCAACATCCAGCATCCTCTATCCATACTACCTCACCAGCTGCCACTAAGGCTACATCTGCTGCCAACATATCATCAGATTCCATCACCACAAATTCATTTTCCATCACTGCTTCCCAACCCATCACAACTGCCTCCAGCCCACCCCCACGGTCACATCCACCTCCACATCCACAACCAGTCAGGTGGGAAGTAACTTCATAGCTTCTGCGACTATCAGCACAACTGCTTCCACAAGAGTCACCGCAGCTGTCAACTCTTCTACAGGCACCACATCATGCCACAACCTTATCTGAGACTCCTACCACATTCAGGATTGCAATCAGCACACCTGCTGCTTCTGCCTTGGAAGGTGACACATTTGAAGTTTCAACATTTAATGCTTTATCTACATATGAACCTACCAGCCATACAGTGGATGGTACCACTTTATCAGCTGTCTTCACAACACCTATGAACACCACTACCATTAGCATATATGAAACCCAATTCAATGCCTCTACCACATCCATTACCACCACATCATTTGCCACTACATCAGGTGACATTTCCAGTTCTTCAACTTCAGCTGCCTTTATTCCAGCAGCATCTGAATCTGAAGGCACAGCACCTGTTTCTATTACTACTATAATGACCACCACATGTGATATATCACTTCTTACCAGCATATATGCTGCCATATCCACCATACTTACCAACACTTGTTACTACTAACAATTTTTTTCTCTCGAGACAACTGAAGTCACTATTTCCATCTATGCCACACTATAGTCACTGCCATCAACACATCACCTGGGACCACTATCGAATCTTCCAAAGCAGCTGAAACTCCCACCATCCTAATTGACTCAACCTCTCTAGATACTTTCACATCTGGTATCATCAAAGCAGCTAACACTTATCTGATGGCAAATCTACTTCAATAACTATACTTGATTCTACATCAATGGTCATTTTTTAACTTCCTATAATCACCATGCTTTCCACCCCTATGACTGATTCCTCTATAATAATCTTTGCTTCTATTACATCAGCTATCAGTACTAAGCACACAACAACCAGTATCTCTTCTGTTTCACTGCGATTCAGCTATAAATATTTTGTAATTTCCTTTAATTCCTTTATAGCCCAAAATTTATTTACTAATATGTGATTTACTTTCTATGCATAGGAATTTTTAACTATTCTTTTTTATTGATTAGTAATAGATTCCTCTGTGGCCCAAAAATAGATGATGTAGATATTTCCATGCAGGGCACAAAACTTACACACAGGAAAATGTACCCAGTAAGTTACCACCTACTGCCACATCAGATTTTAAACTGCATCTTGGTATTCCTAGACATAATATAACACCTTGGTCAAAACACCTAGACATAATAGCTGACAAGAATTCAACTGACATGTTACGGAATGATAAGTCATACAGATAAAAGGTATAGCATAGGGAATATAATCAATGGTTCTGTAATAGCATTGTATGGTGACAGATGGTAGCTACACTTGTGAGCATACCATAGGTATAGACGTGTAGAATTACATATTAGTTGCTGCAGCTAATATAACATTGTGTATCAACTATACTTCAATTTAAAAGAAAAAGAAAAAATTCAACTGCCATGTGGTTTTAACAGATCTGCAGAAAGGATTCCTTCAAGGGTGGGTACTTAGGAATTCACAAATGAAGACTTTTGAATACAGACTCAAGATTATGTTCTTAAACACTGCATTTCTAGCAATTAATGTGAAAATTCACTGATTTAGAACATTTCTAAATGCTCTTTTAGGAAAAATATGGTCACATTAATGTTATTCTTCTAATCTTCAAAGTAGTTATTTAATAGTATAACAAAAAAATATTTATGAGATTTCATAACACTAATATTAGTGAAATCCACATCAAACCTAATTTACCATCTCTTGATTTCTCCCCATAACCTCGTGGCAAACAGTTGTACATTAGTGACATTTACCATCTAACTAGACATTACTTCTAATATAACTCATTGTATGTGGAGTTGGTTATTACCTTCCAGAATATAATGGTAATATCTAGGTTATCTGCATTTGGCTAAGAATAACTCCAAATGAGGAGAAAAAAGAACAGTAAAATCCTTGATCTCCAGGGGGCAGAAAAAATCTTGCCCCACATAAGGTCTTACAAACAGTAAAACCAAGAACATCTAAGAAAAATATTTTTATAACAGACTTTCTTCTTAGGATTGTGTTAACTTCTGAAAAAAAACTTATTTTCCTGATTTACCATTATATTTGAATTAAGCCATGAAATTTAGAGTTGGATAGTCCTGGATTCAAATACTCATTCACTTCATAGATTTATGGCTTTGGACAAGGCAATTAAAGCTTTTCCTCTTTGTACTGTGACGATCCTAACACCAGCCTCATTTATAATTCATCATGATTAAGTGAAGTTATTTGCAGACAGAACGGACTCACTGGGGAGTAAGAGTCTGATAAATGGTGACTTTTCTGTAAAACAACTAGAGCAGCTACAGGTGCTGTTATCCCGGAGAGAGAGGTGAGATCTTGCCTCCTAAATCCTTTCCAATGACAGTAATGTATATTTCTAAGGTTCTTTTTTTTTAAGATTTTATTTATTTATTTGACAGAGAGAGACAGCCAGCGAGAGAGGGAACACAAGCAGGGGGAGTGGGAGAGGAAGAAGCAGGCTCTTAGTGGAGGAGCCTGATGTGGGGCTCGAACCCAGAACACTGGGATCACGCCCTGAGCCAAAGGCAGCTACTTAACCACTGCGCTACCCAGGCGCCCCTATTTCTAAGGTTCTTAATTCAATGGGAAATCTTTTAATTATTCTAATTTTTAAAAATAATCTGAAGACATATTTAGACCATCCAACCTTCAGAAAATTCACACGAACCATTTACATTTCATTAACTAAGTTTATAACTGCACTTAAATATGATGATAGATATTTGTTAAATCTAATGTGATTTACCTATATATTCATTTTCCATTAATATAGCTTTTTTATAAAACACAAAGTATCAAATTTATAAAACAAAATTGTTAACTATAGCCAGTTTACAAAAAATTCAGTAGTATTACTTCCACTACAAAAATGTATACACTGTATTTCCTGGCATTACAAGGATTCAAATACATATTTGAAGTATATTTTATATACTTCAATGAGTGGTACATACTTCTACAATTCTATGAACCATGTCTCAAAGGAATTACTTTTTAAACTATTCTTTTATAACTATAATTATTCTGGGACAAACAGAGAGGATCTTTTATGACAACTAAAATAGATATTTAAGGGCACCTGGGTGGGAATAACTTTTTAAACTATTCTTTTATAACTATAATTATTCTGGGACAAACAGAGAGGATCTTTTGTGGCAACTAAAATAGATATTTAGGGGCTCCTGGGTGGCTCAGTTGGTTAAGCATCTGCCCTTGGCTCAGATCATGATCTTGGGGTCCTGGGATCGAACCCCCTGTTGGGTCCTCTGCTTAGCAGGGAGTCTGCTTCTCCCTCTCCTGCTTCCCCTCTCCCCACCCATGCTCCCTCCCTCTCTCTCTCTCTCAAATAAATAAATAAAATCTTTGAAAGAAATAAAAATTTAAAAAGTAAAATACAATATAATACAATACAATACAATACAATACAATAAAATTTGATATTCCTTGTGCTTGCTTTCAGACAACTGGAAGCAATGAGAACCCCCTGCCTGATCTTGAGCCTACTGGCTCTTATGACCTGCTTCTCAGTAAATACTCATAAGCTCAATGACTTTGCCTTTATACTTTATAATTGTAAGCGTAAAATATTTATTTTTGATATATATACACATATTAAATATGTACAGATGTATATATAGGTATATATAAATATTCATATAAATATTGAGTATATATGCATATATCATTTACATATTCAATATATATATACATATTCATATGTTGTGTATGTACCATTTTTGCAACTGAACAAGAGAAAAAAAGCATGATATCTCTGAATTAACTTTTCATATCCTTAGACTTAACATTTAGCTGTCAAACAGAGTCAGGTGGAAGGAGGAGAAAGAAGGACCTAGTGACTATTTGCATGAGTAGGTAACTAAAAACCAAAGATGATGAGGATCTCAGCAAACACCTACATGAACAACTCAGAGGATCAGAAGTCTTCCCCAATCTTCATCAGAAAAGAGGCATAATATCTGAGAAAAGTACAAGAGAAACACAATTTTATTTGTGTTAAGTTTGTGCCACCATTCCTATAGAACTGAATTAGTTCAATAATAATGATAATTCATAAACTGAATATTTGTGTCCCCCCCACAATTCATTTGTTGAAATCCTAACCCCAAAATGATGGTATTAGGAAGTGAGGCCTTTGGAGAGGTGATTAGGCCATGGAATTCATGCCCTCATGAAAAAGACTCCTAAGAGTTCCTTCACCCCTTCCACCTTGTGAGGACACAGTAAGATAACAGCCCTCTATGAACCACGAAGCAGGCCCTCACCAGTAACCAAATGTGCCAGTGCCTTGATCTTGGGCTCCCCAACCTCCAGAACTATAAGAAATAAACTTCTCTTGTTTATAAGTCACTCAGGCTGTGGATTTTGTTATAGCAGCCCGAACAGACTAACAGAAACAATAATAACTTATGTTGCTTGTAAACCAGGAATATAAAATGAAATTTATACTCAATGCACAGACGAAACCTCTAAAATTTAATACCCAGGTCCTTCCTGAAAAAATTACTTGAGGATTTTCTCCATCTAAAAGAAAAATAGATAGAAAAATATAAGGATACCAGAAACATGAGTGACCAAGAGAAAGAGCTGAATGTAAGTTAATTCTAAATGATTACTGACATATAAGAATAATCCATAACAATCTAGAAATAAAACCTCAATTTCCATCAAAACAGAATTTGGCATTGAAGGAAAGATCAAGTGAGAATCCAAAAACGAAATCTTGTCCATCCATATGGAAAATATAGCTGGTGATAAACTCCAGGATTGAATAGAAAATATAACCTTAAATATGTTTATTAAAAATGTAAGGTTAATTAGCTAAAACTATAAATATAATATGTAATTTTAAAAGTTCTTAGAGGAAAAAGAATAAACCAAGAGACTATAACCAATAAAACCAAGTTAATGAGTTTTTAAAAATTAAGGTAAATATAAAACATAAAAAAGGTTAAATGTAAGTCAGGTAAAACTAATCACAACGAATATAAATGTGCTCCATTTCCCTACTTAAAATAGAGATTGTCATAGTCTTCAAAAATATTAATAAAAAATTTATCCATTTATGTGTTCTTTCCAAGATTCACGATCCTAAACAAAGTGACACTGAAAGGCTGAAAATAAAGGAATAGAAAATTCTGTGTTAGGCTTTAAGAGTGACTAAAAGAATTTTGGGAATAGAGAAAGACAAATACTATATATCACTTATTGTGGAACAGAAAAAACTGAACAGGGTTGCCTGGGTGGCTCAGTGGGTTGTGTTTGCCTTTGCCTCAGGTCATGATCCCAGGTCATAATGGAGTCCCACATCCTGGCTCCTTGCTCAGCAGGGAGCCTGCTTCTCCCCCTGCCTACTGCTCTCGCACACACTGGCTCTCTCTCTCTCACCCTCTCTCTGACAAATAAATAAATAAAATCTTAAAAAAAAAAAAAAGCTGAACACAGAAACAACAGAACAGTGATTACCATGGGCTGGGGGAAATGCAGAGATGTTGGTCAGAGTATAAACTTCCAGTTAAAAGATAAATAAGTTCTGGGGATCCAGTGCACAGCATTGTAATTATAGTTAATAATACTGTACTATGTACTGAAAGTTGCTAAAGGAGTAGATCTTAAATGTTCTCACCACAAAATGTAATTATATGAAGTGATGGAGGTGTTACCTAATACTACAGTGACAATCATACTGCAGTATGTAAATGTATCAAACCAACACAGGGTGCACCTTATACAGTGGTGATATTATAGCTCAATAAAGCTGGAAAAAATAAAGTGTGTTTCCTTCACTTAAAAAGAAATTTTTTTGAGAGAAGAGAACTCAAAGTTAAATTTATTTAACAGAATAAAAAGGGATATTTTATAATGATACAACTCATAATGCATCTAAAAATATAATAACATGAACTTTTTTTTTATAATTTTTATTTTGTTATATTAGTCACCATACAGCACATCCCTGGTTTTTGATGCAATGTTCCATGATTCATTATTTGCGTATAACACCCAGTGCACCATGCAATATGTGCCGTCCTCCATACCCATCCCCGGCCTATCCCACACTCCCACCCACCTCCCCCCTAGCAACCCTCAGTTTGTTTCCTATAGTTAAGAGTCTCATGGTTTCTCTCCCTCTCTGATTTCTTTCCATTCCATTTTCCCTCCCTTCCCCTACGATCCTCTGTGCTGTATCTTATATTCCACATGAGTGAAACCATATAACTGTCTTTCTCTGATTGACTTATTTCTCTCAACATGATACCCTCTAGTTCCATCCACATCAATGTAAATGGTAAGTATTCATCCCTTCTGATGGCTGAGTAATATTCCATTGTATATATATATACACTACATCTTTATCCATTCATCTGTCGATGGACATCTTGGCTCCTTCCAGTTTAGCTATTGCGGACATTGCTCTTATAAACACTGGGGTGCAGGAGATTGGTCCAAGATGGCAGAGGAGTAGGAGACCTTAGTTTCGTCTGGTCCCAGGAATTCAGTTAGACAGCTATCAAATCATTCTAAACACCTGTGAACTCAACCAGAGATCTAAGAAAAGAATAGCTGCAACTCTACAAATAGAAAAGCGACCACTTTCTGCAAGGTAGAAGATACAGAGAAGTGAATCTGAGGTGATCTATGGGAAGATAAACCACAGAGGGAGGGAGCTTCCCTAAGCCAGTATCGGTAAGCGATAGAGCAGCAGAGCACAAAATGGGAAATTTTAGAAGTCAGCTTATGTGAGGGACATTGCTCAGGTGGCTAAGCGGGGGCGGAACCCTACCTGGGACAGTGTGGTCTCAGGATCCTCAAGGTCACAGGAAGACTGGGGGTGTCTGAGTGCAGCAGAGCTCCCAGGCATCGGAGCAGGGAAGCAAGCTGCAAAGAGTGAGCCCAGGAGTGGGCTCTCAGCTCAGCGTTGCCATAAACCGTGATCTGCAGCTCAGTCGGGCCACTGCTCTCCAAGCAGGGGCCCAACAACCAGCAGAACCAGTGAGACCCTCCTTCCTCCCATGGGAGGAGCAGCAAGGAGCATGCCACAGGAGTCTGCAGGGTTTGGAGACTCAAAACGGGGTTGCGTGCCTGAGAGATAGAAACACTTGGTCACAGGCCGGGTGAGCACAGAGTGCAGCCAGAAACCAGGGAGACAGGAGTGATTGACTGCTTCTCTCGGAGGATGCAATGAGGAGTGGGTCCCCGAGCTCTTAGCCCCAGGGCAGAAAACTAGGAGGCCGCCATTCTCATCCTCTAAAGCTGCCTGGAAACCTTCAGGGAACAAAAGCCACAAGAGCAATCCAGAGCCACTTACTTACCCTGGACCCTGGCAAGGACTGTGCAATTCCGCCTGGGGCAAAGACACTTGAGCATCAACACAACAGGCCCCTCCCCCAGAAGATCAGCAAGAATATCCAGCCAAGACCAAGTTTACTGATCAATGAGAACTGCAAAACTCCAGTGCTAGGGAATACAGTGCATAGAATTCATGGCTTTTTTCCCAATGATTCTTTAGTCTTTGAACTTTGATTTTTTTAAAGATTTTATTTATTTATTTGAGAGAGAGAGAGCACAGGAGGGCAGAAGGCAAAGCAAACCCCTGCTGAGAAGGGAACCCAACGTGGGGCTCAATGCCAAGACCCCAGGATCATGACTTGAACTAAAGGCAGCTGCTTAAATGACTGAGGCACCAAGGGACCCCTCAACTTTAATTTTTTTTTTAATTTTTTTTCTTTCCTTTTTCAACCAATTTCTTACTTTATCTAATCTTTTTTTAAATCTTTTTTAATTTTCATTTTTACAGTTACATTCTTTCCCTACATTGTATTTAATGTTAATTTTGTATATATGTAAGCTTTCCTTCTTTACAATTTTGGGATGCAGTTTCTTCTAAGAGACCAAAATACATCCAAAATCTAGTGTATGGCTCTGTTCTATTCACTGGTCTGATCATATCCTCTTCTTGCTTTTTTTTTCCTTTATTTGTCCTCTTCCTTTTTTTTTTTTTTGTTTTTATGTTTTGTTAAAGTCTTTTCTAATTGTCATCTTACAGTTACATTCTATCCTTTCAATGTATTTAATTTTACTTTTGTATATATAAGTTTTTCTTTCTTTCTTAAGATTTTCTTTATTTATTTGAGAGAGAGAGACAGAGATAACAACAGAGAGCACGAGCAGGGAGGAGAGGGAGAAGCAGGCTCCCCACTGAGCAGGGAGCCTGACTTGTGGCTAGATCCCAGGACCCCAGGATCATGACCTAAGCTGAAGGCAGAGGCTTAACTGACTGAGCCACTCCAACACCCCTAAGTTTTTCTTTCTTTACAATTTTGAAATGTAGTTTCTTCTAACAAACTGACCAAAATACACTCAGGAGATAATGTATTGCTCTGTTCTGTTCAACTGTTTATATCCCTTCTTATTTTCTCTCTTTTTTTTTCCTTTTGTTTTTTATTGTCTTTTAATTTCCATTTTTATAGTTATATTCTATCTTTTCATTGTATTTAATTTTATTTTTGTACATATATAAGTTTTTATTTCTTTACAATTTTGGGATCTAGTTTTCTAAAAAGCAGACCAAAATACACACAAAATCCAGTGTATTGCTCTGTTCTACTCACCTGTCTGATTATATTCTCTCTTTTTTTTCCCCCCGGTTTCAGGTCTCCTCTGATTTGTTTAGTATATATTTCTCTGGGGTCGCTGTTGCCATTTTAGTATTTTGTTCTCTCGTTCAGCTATTCTTCTCTGGACAGAATGACAAGACGGAAAAACTCACCTCAAAAAAGAGAACAAGAGGCAGTCCTGACTGTCAGGGACCTAATCAGTATGAACAAAAGTAAGATGTCAGAACTAGAGTTCAGAGTAACGATTATAATGATACTAGCTGGCCTTGAAGAAAGCATAGAAGACACTAGAGAATCCCTTTCTGGAGAAATAAAAGAACTAAAATCTAAACCAAGTAGAAATCAAAATGGCTATTAATGAGATGCAATAAAAAAAAATGGAGGCTCTAACTGCTAGGATAAACGAAGCAGAAGAGAAATTTAGTGTTACAGAAGACCAAATGATGGAGAATAAATATGCTGAGAAAAAGAGAGATAAACAACTAGTGGATCACAAGGGGAGAATGTGAGAGATAAGTGACACCATAAAGCAAAACAATATTTGAATAATTGGGATCCCAGAAGAAGAGGGAAGAGAGAGAGGGACAGAAGGTATATTGCAGCAAATTATAGTGGAGAACTTCCCTAATCTGGGGAAGGAAACAGACATCAAAATCCAGGAGGCACAGACAACCCCCCTCAAAATCAATAAAAATAAGTCAACACCCCAACATATAATACTGAAACTTACAAATCTCAGAGACAAAGAGAAAATCCTGAAAGCAGCTCAGGACAAGAGGTTTGTAACCTACAAGGGTAGAAACATTAGCTTGGCAGCAGACCTACCCACAGACACCTGGCAGGCCAGAAAGGACTGGCAGGATATACTCAGGGTGCTAAATGAGAAAAGTATGCAGCCAAGAATACTTTATCCAGCTAGGATGTTATTCAAAATAGAAGGAGTGATAAAAAGCTTCCAGGACAAACAGAAACTAAAAGAATTTGTGATCACTAAACCAGCCCTACAATAAATATTAAAAGGGATCCTCTAAGTGAAGAGAAAGCCCAAAAGTAACACAGGCTAGAAAGGAAAAGAGACAATATACAGTAACAGCCACTCTATAGGTAATACAATGGTACTAAATTCATATTTTTCAATAGTTACTCTGAATGTAAATGGGCTAAATGCCCCAATCAAAAGACACAGGGTATTAGATTGGATAAAAAACAAGACCCATCAATATGCTGTCTGCAACAGACTCATTTTAGACCCAAAGACACCTCCAGATTGAAAGTGAGGGGGTGGAAAACCATTTATCATGCTAATGGACATCAAAGAAAGTTGGGGTGGCAACCCTCATATCAGACAAATTAGATTTTAAACCAAAGACTGTAATAAGAGATGAGGAAGGATACTATATCATAATTAAAGGGTCTAACCAATGAGAAGATCTAACAATTATAAATATTTATGGCCCTAACATGGGAGCAGCCAGTTATATAAGGCAATTAATAACAAAATTAAAGAAACACATCAATAGTAATACAATAATAGCAGGGGACTTTAACACCCCCCTCACTGCAATGGAGAGATCATCTAAGCAGAAGATCAACAAGGAAATAAGGGCTCTGAATATCACACTGGACCAGACGGACTTCACAGATACATTCAGAACATTCCATCCTAAAGCAACAGAATATACATTCTTCTTAAGTACACATGGAACCTTCTCCAGAATAGATCACATACTGGGTCACAAATCAGGTCTCAACCAGTACCAAAAGATTGGGATATTCCCTGCCTATTTTCAGACCACAGTGCTTTGAAACTGGAACTCAATCGCAAGAGGAAATTTGGAAAGAACTCAAATACATGGAGGCTAAAGAGCATCCTACTAAAGAATGAACAGGTCAACCAGAAAATTAAAGAAGAATTTAGGGGTGCCTGGGTGGCTCAGTTGGTTAAGTGTCTGCCTTCAGCTTGGGTCATGATCCTGAGGTCCTCGGATCAAGCCCCGTGTGAGGATCCCTGCTCAGTAGGGAGTCTGCTTCTCCTTCTGCCTCTCCCCGCACCTGGCTCATGCTCTCTCTCTCACTCTCTCTCTCAAATAAATAAATAAAATCTAAAAAAAATAAAATAAAAAAAGAAGAATTTTAAAAATTCATGGAAACAAATGAAAATGAAAACACAACTGTTCAAAATCTTTGGGACATAGCAAAGACAGTCCTAAGAGGGAAGTATACAGTGATACAAGCTTTTCTCAAGAAACAAGAAAGGTCTCAAATACACTACCTAACTTTACACCTAAAGCAGCTGGAGAAAGAACAGCAAATAAAGCCTAAACTCAGCAGGAGAAGAGAAATAATAAAGATTAGAGCAGAAATCAATGGAACAGAAACCAAAAGAACAGTAGAACAGATGAACAAAAGTAGGAGCTGGTTCTTTAAAAGAATTAGTAAGATTGATAAACCCTTGGCCAGACTTCTCAGAAAGAAAAGAGAAAGGACCCAAATAAATAAAATCATGAATGAAAGAGGATAGATCATAACCAATACCAAAGAAATACAAAGAATTAGAAGAATGTATTATGAGCAACTATATGCCAACGAATTAGGCAATCTGAAAGATATTAATGCATTCCTAGAGATGTATAAACTATCAAAACTGAAACAGGAAGAAATAGAAAACCTGAAAAGACCCATAACCAGTAAGGAAATTGAAGCAGTAATTAAAAATCTCCCAACAATCAAGAGCCCAAGGCCAGATGGCTTCCCATGGGAATTCTACCAACATTTAAAGAAGAAATAATACCTATTCTTTTGAAGCTGTTTCGAAAAAAACAGAAATGGAAGGAAAACTTCCAAACTCTTTCTATGAGGCCAGCATTACCTTGATGCCAAAACCAAAGACCCCACCAAAGAAGAGAATTACAGACCACCTCACACCAGTCAGAATGCCTAAAATTAATAAGTAGGAAACAATAGACGCTGGTGAGGATGTTGAGAAAGGGGAACCCTCCTACACTGCTGGTAGGAATGCAGGCTCGTGCAGCCACTCTGGAAAGCAGTATGAAGGTTTCTCAAAAAGTTGAAAATAGAGCTACCCTGTTGCACTTCTGGGTATTTACCTCAATGATACAAATGTAGTGATCCGAAGGGGCACCTGCACCCCAGTGTTTATAGCAGTAATGTCCACAATAACCAAACTATGGAATGAGCCCAAATGTCCATTGACAAATGAATGGATAAAGAAGTTATGGTATATATAGACAATGGAATACTACTCAGCCATCAAAAAATGAAATCTTGCCATTTGCAATGACGTGGACAGAACCAGAGGGTATTATGCTAAGCGAAATAAGTCCCTCAGAGAAAGACAATTATCATATGATCTCACTGATATGTGAAATTTAAAAAACAAAACAGAGGATCATAGTGGAAGAGAGGAAAAAATAAAACAAGATGAAAGCAGAGAGGGAAACAAACCATAAGAAGACTCTTAATCATAGGAAACAAACTGAGGATTGCTGGAGGGGAGAAAGGTGGAGGGATGGGGTAAATGGGTGACGGACATTAAGGAAGGCATGTGATGTAATGAGCACTGGGTATTATATAAGACTGGTGAATCACAGACCTGTAGCTCTAAAACCAATAATACATTGTATGTTTAAAACAAACAAACAAAAAATATTCATTACAGAATGTTTTAAAAATAAAAAATCCTAAAAAAATTTTTTTTAAATAAATATTGGAGTGCAGATGCCCCTTTAGATCAATACATTTGTAACTTTGGGGTAAAAAACCTAGTAGTGCAATTGCCAGATTGTAGGGTAACTCTATTTTTAAATTCTTGAGGAACCTCCATACTGTTTTCCAGAGTGGCTGCACCAGCTTGCATTCCTACCAACAGTGTAAGAGGGTTCCCCTTTCTTCATATCCTCACCAACATTTGTTGTTTCCTGACTTGCTAATTTTAGGCATTCTGACTGGTGTGAGGTGGTATCTCACTGTGGTTTTGATTTGTATTTCCCTGATGCCCAGTGATGTTGACCATTTTTTCATGTGTCTATTGGCCATTTGTATGTGGGATTTTTTTCTCTTATTGACTGATATAACCCAATGCTTATAGCAGTGTCTGAAACATAGTAGACATTTCGTAAATACAAGGGAGTATTTTTCCATTACTTAAGTCTACTAGGTTTTGGTCTGATAAAATAAAATCTTAATTCAGCAAATACAGAAGACACTGATAGCTTTTCATCAAAAAATAACTACTTCCTCTTCTCCCTGGGCATGGCTAGACATTTCCCATAGTCCCATGCTATTAGTTGGTCATATGACTGAGTCCCACACATGGAATATAAGCAGAAGTGAGGTAGTCATTCCCAGGTGAAGGCTCTTAAGAGGTCTGTGTACTGTTTCCTCCATTTCTCTTTCATCAGCTGGATGAAGGTCTTGATGGATCCCTAGCAGATGGTGGGACTACAAAATGAAAGGAGCCAAAGTTCCTGAATCACTACATGAAAAAAAGCTCCCCACTGACCTAGAACAGCAATCTTAAAGCAAATAAATAATTCTGTCTTAAGTGTGAGCCATTATATAGATTGGGTTCTATTTACAAAGTAGCACCACTCCAACTACCATGTAGAACTTCTACACTGTACAATAAAGTTCTACGCAAAGTGCTATAGAACTACAGAGGATACAAAGATGAAAAAGATACCAAATCTGCCACAAAACTAAGTAGTAGACAAATGTAAATTACTAAAAGCAAACTGATGAGTGTCCTCAGTGGGGAAGCATATATTTAAATAAAGGAGAAAATATTATGAGAAGACAGATGAAGTTTAATTTTAAAAAGGGGATCCTGGGAAAGTGCTTAAAAGATTATATACCAATGTCTAAAAGAGACAGTATGAAAGATTCCTCTAAATATAAACTTTAAATCACAAGAGAGAGAACAAAGTGAAAGAAATGCTATCAAATAGCACGCTAAGAGAAAATATGACATATATCAAAGGTTAATGGCCTATGAAAATGTCAGTAAGTTCTTGCTGCATGAATAAGTTTTGTCACTCTTCAAACATTTTGAGGATATAATGAAGCCAGATTTTCTGGTGTTAAATAATATCCTGGAGCTATTGGGCAATTCTATAAGGAACTCTGGTTATGACACCAATGTCTCCATTTGAACAGAAGACAAGTTGAAGACACCATCAAATATCTAAAAGTATTTGCCCAGAAAATAAAAGCATGCAAACATAACTTGCATACTCCGCCAATCGAACTCATTAAGTCACAATATAGTTCTTCAGGAAGAATAGATATACAAGAACAACTGCCAAGTTGCATCAGGAGCAACTATCTGTCCTTTGTTTGAGCTAAATGTCTCACTCCAGACATGACCTTCTATCTGATATCCAAATTAATCTGTTAGAAAAGCTATAAGGGCCACTGTCTTCTCATGGCCCCTCCTTTGTCTCATTGTTCTATTTCTCCTGGGCTTGCAGATGCCTAAGCACAGAGACTGACAAGACTCTCTGACAGCTCTGAGAGGAAGGATCCCACTTAGGTGGGTCCTTCAAAACCACGGAAAGTGGGCTTTGAATACAGATCTAGGTTCAAGCCCTTAAACGTATTATTTCCAGGGGCTAATAAGCCAGCAATGCTGCTGAGGTTTTTTTACACATACATGCATATTAATGAAGAGAAAAGCATCAAAGAATTCATGGTGATATTACTTATTAAGAAACTCTGTCTTCATTTGCATTAGTCTCCTAGAGCTGCCCTAAAAAAGTATTACACTCTTTGTGGCTTCAAATAACAAAAATTTATTGCCTCACAGTTCTGGAGGTTAGAAGCCCAAAATTAAGGTGTCAGTTGAGCCATGCCTGCTGCCACTGAAACCTGCCTCTTCTAGTTTCTGGTAGCTCCAAATATTCTTTGGCTTGTGGCAGCATAATTCCAATGTCTGCCTGTCCTCATATTGCATTCTCCCTATGTCTTCACACGGCCATCTTTCTATAAGGACACTAGTCATAATGGATTATTAGGGGCTCATCCTACTCCAATATGACCTCATCTTAACTGATTATATCTGCAATGACCCAACTTCCAAAGAAAACCTCACTCTGAGGTACGAAGGTATAGGATTTAATATATACTATGGGGGGCACAATTCAACCAATAACATTATTTAGCATGTTATCTCTTGTCATCTTTTTCCAAATATCTAACTTCAAATAACATTTAGTGTGGATCACATATATTTACTACCTGTTCTAATGTAAGAGTTTGTATTTTAACTAATAATCTTAGATTAATGAATGCTGACATTATTAAAACAAGGCAAATCTGTACTCTAACAAATTTCATTAGCATAACATGAGAGCTCCTAGACTTCACAGCACAAGGGCTTCCCAAATTAAAGCTATGGATCCATTTTTGGTAACCATGATAATTTCGTGAAAACAGAAGAGAAAATATCTCAAGAGGTCCTTCACTGACACTTCGATTGCAAACCATGGATAACCATGCAAGAAAAAAATGGAAGAGAAAAGAGAAATACATAACCAAGTATGACAGGGGACTAAATTATGGGGTACTAAACAATAATCAAAGCACAAAGAGAAGGAGAAAAATCTACAATGCTGGTAATCTTAATGAGGATGACTTTATACAGGAAATTCCTTCCTAAAGGAATCTCACCAGGGATGGCTTTATAAATACAATTTGAGAAGTCTCATTTTGATGGATAAGTAGTCAAATACTACGTGAGAAGCAGGAGAAAAAAGAAAAGTGACAGAGCCCCAAAAACGAAGTGAATTACAGGCATAAAAGCTATGAATAATTTCTATTTTAATTGTACATCTAATATTCCAAGTATTCCTCTATATATTTTTGAAATATAGGAGGGCAGAATGTGACCCAATGAATACTGCCTGAAGTTATATTTTCCATTTCTAAAATAGATTATATCATCTGTAAGATATAATAAAATCAGATTCAGCAAGTAGATATTAAGTGCCTGATTCACACAATATTTCATGCTAGAAGTTGTGGCCATTACAAAGGAGAACAGTCCCTACCCAAGTCAGACAGATGTGTACATTACTACAGTAAAAGGCATACAGAGGTAGATGCAAAATAAAACAATGTACTGGGATTTACAGAACAAACAAAATAAGCTCCTATCATTAATATTTTATGATACCACTGTCATGCCTTCAGTCCTTTTTATGTTTCTTTCCAATTTGTACATTATATCTTAGATAAAATAAGCATGAGTATAACAGGCTTTTATTATTATTATTATTATTATTAAGACTTTCTTAAGAATTATGGAAACCTTGGTGCTTGGCAAACAGCCCCTCCCCCCCCCAGGCACATAGGTTACCAAAACCTCCCAAAAATCTAATTTAGTCACTTGGAAAACCCTGGAATGGTGAACCACAACACAACTGTTCATTAGGAAGGAAGACAAAGGACAACTGTCAAACACAGTAAATGACATCCATCTATTCTTTTGTTCAAGCAGAACCCTTCAATCCAGTCATGACCTTCTCTTCCAGCAAAATATTTCCTATTTCTAAAAAGAATGGGATAGGAAAAACAACAGGTTATAAAAACCACAGTTGCCTCACTGGTTCTTCTTACTTGATTCCTTAGTCTTCACTTATTCCTGGATCATGAAGACACTCAAGCACAGTCACTGACAGGAATCCATTAGTAGTATTTTGACCACATCGGGAAGGAAGGATACCGCCAAGAGTAAGTATGAGTAATTTTCAATAGAGGCTTTTGAAAAGACTCAGACTCAGTTTTTAACTTTGGATTTTTCAAGTTAATAAAAAATTTTCAGGCACTCTGATAGGATGAATTTCTGATATGCCTTTAATGAAAGTGTAGTCAATGATGCTGTTTTTATATATTTGGCATATTTGGTATATATGGTAGGATATGATAAAGAATTCATTAAGCCCTGTTTAGAAGAGCCAGGCCTCCTCTAATAGGTATTTCTAGACTTTTCTTCCAAACTTTTGATGTCAAATAACATTCACTCACTTGACCACAGGTTTAAATTAACTGAATGTTTATCTTAACGTAATGGCTGAATATTGTGGTTCATATTATTTCTACTCAGAAATTTAACTACAACATCTATTATACTATAGAAAGAGTAAATTTTTTAAAATATTAACTGTGTAATTCTCTTACTCCATAATTCTTGTTTCACAGTTTAATCAATTTCCCAGAGAAGCACACAGAACTAACAAAAAATAAGACCATATTAGAGAAGAGATGTTCCTCCCACAAAAAAAGTTTTCTCTTCTTTTTTGTGGAGTTTTTGGAGAAAAATATATTATTTTTAGATTGTCTGCAATAATATAACAGATGCTTTGGAATCAGAAAATCACGTTTTCAAATCCTAGCTTTGTCACTTACTGGCTTTGAGAGCGCAAACAAGTTGCTTAAACTTTTCCTTAGAATCTCTATCTATAAATGAAGATAATTTTATCTACTTCCTAGAGTTGTTTTTAGAATTAAGTAACCAATGCAAATAAAACATGAGCCCATTTCTTAGAACAGCTCAGTAAATGGTAGCTATTCAGTAAATGGTAGACGTGTTTTCAAGACTGGAGACTGTGTTCTCAGGACGTACTGCACTAATGGGTCAGAAATCATTATCAACTCTCAAATCCTCCCGTGACTTCATAAAGTGAATTCTCAATACATTGAAATATCTGCTTTAATCCTACTAACTCTAACAGTTTAAGAGTTGACAGAAGTAGAGGCAGTGGTAACTTAATAATACAAAATTAACTAAATCCATGAAGTATTTATATTCAATGCTGAAATGCAGTTTGAAGCACCATTTGAATGATGATGATATTCTGAAAATTAAAAATAGGTCAATATTGCTATTTTCTCTTCTACATACTTAATCATTTTTTTTAAATTTTAAATTATAAAACAGCCTATTTTCCAGGAATACAAATGTAGTATTCAATGTAACATGGATTAAAACTAAAATATTATGTCTTGGCAATTAATATTTTGCCTCCTTAAAAGATTTCAAATGATTTCTTCAAAACTCTTAAAAATTTCCTCTACAATGGGGCACCTGGGTGGCTGAGTCAGTTAAGCAGCTATCTTCAGCTCAGGTCATGATCCCAGGGTCCTGGGATCGAGCCATGAGTCGGGCTCCTTGCTCAGTGGGGAGCCTGCTTTTCCCTTTCCCTCTGCCTGCCACCCCCCCTGCTTGTGCTATCTCTATCTCCATCAAATAAATGAAATCTTTTTTTTTAATTTCCTCTACAAGAAATAGTTGTGTTGATAATAATAATTTGTCAGGTATACAGTTGCTGACTTAGTTGCTGTCTAGACAACTAAGAGTGAGCAATCCTTGTTCTTTCAGGGAGCAGATGGGAAGGATAAAAGGACTCTATTTGACCCTGAGCCTCTTGGCACTCACAACCTGCTTCTCGGTAAGTACCACTGAGTCCAGTCTGCTTTTTTTTTTGTATGTTTTAAAGATATTAATATGTACTTTAAAGCCATGAATATGTAATCTGAATTTTTATATGTACTAAGCAGCTGTATTTTTCCATTTGGAGGGTGAAATAAACCACCGTAAAAATCATTCATTCAACAACAAACAATTACTGATCCTCTACCAAGTACTACTACATTCTATTCTAGACACTGGGATACAGTAATAAGCAAAATAAACAATAAATAAATACATGATATGCTAGTGGTAATAAATGTTAAGGAGAAAAAAATAAGCAAGGAACGGTGGTATACATGGGAATCAATCTAAATTTTTTGATTAAATAGCCAGGGAACACCTCTGAAAAGATGACTGAAAACATGACTTTAAAGGAAATAGCTGAGGGAACAAGTCAAAGTGTGGCTGGTGTTTTCAAAGAACAAGAAGGAAGCCCGTATGACTGGAGTTGAGTTAATGAGAGGAAAATTAGTGTGAGATGTTATCAGAAAAGCAATGGAAGCTAGATCACATAATGCCTTAGAGGTCATAGTAAAAAGTCTAACTTTTACTCAGTGAAATCAACAGACACTGGAGGATGTTAAGTGAAGGTATGATACGATTTGGTTTATCTTTTAAACATACTGGACTCTGTGCTGAGAATAACGTATATTTTGTATGATCTGACTTATGTTTTAAGCAGACTAGTTATTATGTTGAGAATTAACTATAAGAAGATAAGACTAGAAGTGAGAAAGCTAATTAGGCAGTTACTCCAGTGAAGGATGCCAATGGCTCAGGGCACAGTGGTAGCAGTAGAGATGATTAGAAGTCATCAAATCCTGGGTATGTTTTGAAGTAGAGCCAACAGGATGGATTGGGTGGGAGGCATGACAGAAAAGCCAAGTTTGACTCCAAAGTCTTATCCTAAACAACTACAAGGTAGACCTTGCCATCAACTTAGATGGAGAAAGCTTTCCCCAGAAACTTGCAGAAGTTCTGGAGGTCAGAAGTTCAGTTTTGATGTAATAATTATGAAACTGTTATTAAACAATTCAAGTAGAGGAGCCCCTGGGTGGCACATGCAGTTGAGCATCTGACTCTTGGTTTCTGCTCAGGTCATGATTTCAGGGTTATGGTACCAAGCCCTGAGTTAGGCTCTGAGCTCAGCAACGAGTCTGCTGTAGTTTCTCTCTCCCTCTCCCTTTCTCCCTCCCCATGCTCACTCACGCATGCATGCTCTATCTCTCTAATAAATACATCTTTTAAAAAAATACGTAAATAAAAAATAAACAATTCAAGCAGACATTTCAAGGAAACAGTTGGATGGATGATTCTGAGTTCAGAGGAAAGACCAGGAGGGCATTATAAATTTGTGTGGCATGAGATTAAATGAGATGACCAAGGGAGTATAGACAGAGAAGACAAGAGCACCCAAGAATGAACCACAGACCTTACAAAATTAAGACATCAGGGAGAAAGAAAGACCCATGCCTGAGGAAATTTAAGAGTGCTAGTATTCATGAAGCCAACTTAAAAAAAAATAAGAAGTATTCCAAAAAGGAGTGACCAGCTGTGTCAAACGCGATAATGGATCAAGTAAAATGAAGACTATGAATTAACCACTGGATTTAGCCACATAGAGGTTACTGATTATCTTAAAAACAATAACTTCCGTGAAAGAGTAAGGTAAAAGACTGAAGGGAGTTTGAGAAGAGAAGTGCATTTGGAGTAAGAATAATTAACTCTTTCCAGGTGTTTTTCTGCAAAGGAATGTGTTATAGCTGGTGGAGAAAGTAAGTCAAAAAATATGTTTTTACTATAGAGAACAAGCTGATGATTACCAAAGGGGAGGTGGGTAGGGGGATGGGTGAAATAGGTAATGGGGATTAAAGAGTACACCTGTCATGACGAACATGGGTGAAGTATGGAACTGTTGAAGCACTATATTGTACACCTGAAACTAATATAGCATAGTATTTTCATATATTACAGGAATTAAAATTTTTTTAAAAACCACAGGTGTGCCTGGGTGGCTCAGTTAGTTAAGCATCTGCCTTTGGCTCAGGTCATGATCCTGGGGTCCTGGGATGGAGCCCAGCAGGCACAGGCTCCCTGCGCAGTGGGAAGTCTGCTTCTCCCTCTCACTCTGCCCCTCCCCCCCACTCATAGTCTCTCTTTCTCTCAAATAAATAAACGAAATTTTTAAAAAATAAATAAATAAAATTAAAAATTAAGGGGCGCCTGGGTGGCTCAGTCATTAAGTGTCTGCCTTCGGCTCAGGGCATGATCCCAGGCTCCTGGGATCAAGCCCCACATCGGGCTCCCTGCTCTGCTGGGAGACTGCTTCTTCCTCTCCCACTCCCCCTGCTTGTGTTCCCTCTCTCGCTGGCTGTCTCTCTGTGATAAATAAATAAATAAATAAATAAATAAATAAATAAATAAAACATGATAAATAAATATTATTTTCCAAAAAATAAAAGAAATATGTTTTTATGCTGACAGAAACATTTCTGGAGGAGCAAAATATTGATGCAGAATAACTGCAAGAGCAACATCCTTGAGTAGGGAATAGGGAGTAGGATCTACAGCACAAGTGGATTAGCTTTACATAGAGCAGATTTACCCCTATGGTGACAAGTGGGAAGATGAGAGTAGAGGATGCAAATATTGGTAGGAGGGTAGATATTGTGGGAGTTTGAAGAAGTTTTCTCTGACTGTTCAGTTTTCTCAGGAAAGGAGGAAGCAAGGTTATCTATCAGGTGAGAATAAGAATGGAAGAGGTTTGGGAGATTCTTAGGAAAGAAAAAAAAAGGTAAGAATTAACTCTACAGAAAGTAGAGGAGTAAGGGCTTAGGGATTTGTCATTATCCAGCAGAATGGAATGCTCACCTAGGGAATGCACATAGATGAAAAGAGGAGAGGTCCAAGGTCACTCCAGCATGCACACAGGCAATGTTTAACTAGATTTGCCAGGTGTTCACTACTTTCTTTGCCCAATATTATTAATCATAAGGAATTGAATTTTAGGATGAAACGTTTCTTTTAGCAAAGCATTGATCTCTGTTGTTAATGGAAACAACAAATGGAAAATTCACCTTCATTCTTAAGGCAATCTGTCTTTTCTTTTATCATTTTCGGGGTACTTTTACGATTTTCTCTTTGGTTTTGATGTTCTACAGTTTCACTATAATATACAGGGAGAGATTTCATTTTGTGTAATTTGGTATCAGGCTTCTTAAATCTATGGGTTGGTGTGTTATAGCAGTTCTAGAAAATTCCCAGCTGTTTTCTCTTAAAATAATACCTTTATCACACTCCAAGAAAGTTTTGTTAGCCTAGTCTTTGTCACTCCATCTTACATTTTAACACTTTTTATATTGTCCATTTATTTGCTCTCTGTGTTGCATTCTGGATAATTTCTTCATATTCCCATTTTCTCTTGAGTTGCACCTAACCTGTAGTTAAATATGGATATATTTAAATGAGTTCTTTGGTTCAATTACTGGGTTTCTTTTTTCCTTTTTAGAAGATAATTTGCTTCTTTTAAAATGTACCTTGTTGTTTTCATGGTATTTTGTTCCTGTACATGTTTTCAAGATACATCTTTAAATTTTTGTCTGACAATTCCATTGTCTGAAGTCCTTTGAAGGTATAATTCAGCTATTATTGTTTCTGCTGATTATCACTGATGTGCCTTGTTTCCATGTGAAGTCAATTATTTTCGACTATGGGCTTCAATTCATTCTTTGAGGCCTGGAATGAAGGTGAGTTCCTCCAGAAAGGAAATCTACATTTGCTTCTACTAGCTGTCTGCTAAGTCTGAAATCACTCTAAATTCTTACTTTAAGGCATCTTAACATTACGCAGGATGTGAATTGAAGCTACAAAACCAAGAGACTGACAACTTGTTTTCCAAATTCTCAGTATCAATATCCTCTTCTTTAGTCAGTACTTAATTTCCAATAAGCTGATTTTTCTTGATGTATTTTCTTAAACTACGTCCATGCTGATACAGTTGCCATTTCATAATATGTTTTATGTCAGGGCAGAATAATCATTCAAAAAAATGTATTTGTTCCTGCTTTTCTTTCAAAATATCAAGTGTTTTATTTTCTGTAAAATATTTATTTATTTTGTCTGTCAAAAATAATTAGCTCTTTGTCTACTCGTCTTACCACTCGGTATTTTGTTCATAATATTTGCCCTTTATTTCTGCAATCTCCCTTTCTCATTACCCTAATACAGTGTCTCCTACAATACACACACTATAAACAAGACAGCCACCAGAACCCAAAGGTATCCATCCTCTAGTGATTAGGAAAGGAATAGTAATAACGATTATGTTGCAGTGTGTGTACCTTATATTCAAAGAAAATTCTAGGGACACTTAGAATAGGCACCAACACCTGTGACTGCTCTAGCATTTCACATATTTACCCTTACTCACTATTTACCACCTTTCTCAGACCATGTGTTACCACATCTGCAAAGGCCTGAGAAACTGGTTCAGAGCTGACAGAATGAAATTTACCAAAATGAAAATAATAGCAGCTGGCTTTTGTGGGCTCTTACTGTATGCCTACTATATATTAACTAATTAAATTTTTATTTCACTTTTCACAAGAACCTTAAAAATAGGTACTGTTATTATAATTTCACAATGTATATATTATAAACCAAATCATAGATTGGTTAAAAAGTGCCCCAAAGTTGCACAGCTAGTCAATGGCAAAACCACAATACTGAAACAGGTCCGCGTGATTCCAAAATCTGTGGTTTTACATATTAACATATATAGTACTGTGTCTCCCAGTAATAAATTGTTCTCTATTTCAATTTTTCAAAGCCAACTTGAAAAGAATATAAGGAACATCATAAACTAAAATCAATTTTTAAAAAAATACATAGGAACTTAAAGTTGACTACAAATCACTTTAGTCACTAGTCAATAGTAATTAAACAGTGTAGGCAGCTATTCAAACAAATAAGCTGAACTGAGCCTGCACCAACAGGGCAGCTGAGGCCACACTAATTAAAACACACCCACCTCACAGGGCTGTGATGTTAGAAGATGATTTGATGACAGAAAGTGCTGAGAGATGATCCTGGTTTATAATAAACACTCAGTAAACACTAGCTTCAATATAAAAATAAAGTAATAAAATCCAGGAATATTCTAACGGAGAACACTGAAAAAACTGAAAATGTTTAGCAGAAAAAATTCAAGCAGGTGAATGATTTGAAAATTCTTTTCATATGGCAATGGAATAATAAGGAAACAAATAATATTTAGGCTGAAGGAGAGAAGTCTTAAGGTGGCTGTGATGCAAACTGTCAAATACTTATTCAATCAATAAATATTTTTGTGGCCTTTTTTATGAAAGACACTGTAATTAGCAAGGAAACAAAGAATAAATAATGTATAATTTCTGGCTGCAAGGACTACATTTTAGTGGGGTAAAAATGACATATACAAATAAGTAACTGTATATCAATGCAAAATACAATAGATACCACTCTCAAAACTAGAAATAACTTTCAGCAAGAAGCAGCAGGTAGTACCTATAGTATCAAAGGATGTGTAGGATCTCTAACAAGCAAAGATGTGAACCAAGGATTTTTGAACTCAAAACAACATACAGAACTAGTAAATCAGGTCAAAAATTGAGCAAACATAATGCAGAATTTAAAAGTTCAAATTACAGACTTGGATCAAATCATAAAGAAGTAGAAATAATCGATTCAGTACTCTAAGAAAATTCAAAAATATTAATTCAACAAAAACTGTTGAGTTGGAGGATGGGAGTGTTTCATAGCAAAACTGCAAAGATCAGAGGAAGTTCTCATGAAGATAAATTACTAGGTTGTCTGGAGGATGTGCCAAACAGGATTAAAGAGGAAGTAGCAGAGAAAAAAATTTGGAAAGCTATTGTACAATAGAGATTCTTTATAGAAATATAAATATATATTATTTTATAAATATATAAAGCATATTTCTATTTATATATTCTCCAGGAAGCATATACTGAGCACCTAAAATGTCCAGGTCCCTTAACTAATGACTCTGAATATAATGCGCCTTAGTCCCTCTATGAACTGGAAACATTGCAGTCTAATAGAAGACTCAGAGCTTCACATTCTACTCCACACCATCAGTCAGGGTACAAGATGTGGCAGGTTCTGTGACTCTGTGCTGTTAGCCACTATGTGATATTTGGAGCATCCTCCTAAACCAAAGTTCTATTCCCAATACAGCAGTTCTCTCGGAGAAAAAAGTTTTCCATCATCCAATAATAACAGAATTCTAGCAATGCATGAAGAAAGCTTACTCAAGATTTCAATCCATGAAATTTTAAATGAGGGTTATTTATGCTAAATGCTTTTCCTTTTTTTTTTTCTTGTAGACAAGCACAACGCAAGAGAGACAAAATAGGCTCAAAAATAGACTGCAAGTGAATCCATCTGCACAAGCATCATCTTCACCTCAGCAAGTACTTTTCTTGAGGAAAAGTGGTAGGATTCCCACCCAGCTAAATCCATCTGCACAACAAAGATCTGGAGGCTCTCAAACCCATTTAAATCCCACTGGTCCAAAGAGATCTCCAAAGACAAAATCTAGTCAAAGCTCTGCTGTACAACAAAATAACCAACAACCCTCAAATTATCTGAATTTTCCAAGTAAGCCAAGATCTAGAACCACCAAACCTGAGGCAGGTAAACCTGCTCCAAAGTTGATTAAAAGTAATAAACCTCTCAAGGATACCTACACTCATTCAAAATTAGATCAACCCAAATTTCCTTCATCTCAAAAAAATGTTAAGCCCAAAACTAAGCTAAACCTATTAAGTAACCCAAGAACACCTAGCCAACCAAAATCTCAGTCAAAAACATCTGAACGAAATCAAAATAAAAACACAAAAGAACAGCGTGTTATAAAGAGAAATTACCTAAATGGGACTAAAAACCATCAAATTAGTCAGAAATCTGCACATCAAAGAACCCACCAACTTCAAAATAACAGGGATATAACAGCTCACAAAAGATCTAGCAATACCAAATCTTATCTACTCAAAACTCCTAAAATATTACCAAGGCAATCTAAATCTCTTTCCAGTGTAAATAATCAACAGAACTCAGATTTGACAAAGCTATCTGCAGCTTCAACTGGTAAAAGATATAGTCAACGTCAAATGAGGCAACAAACATTAGGTCCACAGAAAACATCTGGTAAATCAAAACTTCCAAAAAATAAAACCACAAAACAACATCCCAGTAGTCAAATAAGAATTACTTTACAAAAGCAAACTAGCCAGAGACAATACAATCTCAATAATTCTCAAACAAAACACACCCCATTAACAAAGCCTAAGGCAAAATCTGGTGGACAAAACAAACCTAAAGAGACAAAACAACAAACCAGTAAGCTGAGACCTAAAAAATCTAGGCCTGGAAACCATCAACTTGGTCAATCAAAACCTAATCAGATAGCTCTTTCACAAAAAAAGAGCCACCAACCACAAAATAATACAAAATTAACAGCTAACAAAAAATCTAGCACATTTAAATCTCATACAGGTAAAATACCTAAACATTTACCAAAGAAATCAAAATCTCCCACAAGTACTATTAGTCAGCAGAACACAAGCCAAACCAAAGTATCTTCATTTTTAAGTGATTATCAACAACCAAAGCCACAGATAACGGGCCAGCAAAAAATATCCAGCCAAACAAAACTTCAGAAGAATACAGTTATTAAACAACATCAAGTAAAAAATCCCACAAAAAAGCAAAACAACCAGAGGAAAGACCATTTCAACACTACTGAAATAAGAAAGACCAGACGTTCTAAACCAAAAACAAAAGCAAATGGACAAAAAAGGTTAGTGATAGCCAAGCCTGGATCTCATTCATATAGTCAACATAATTCTCATAAAAAATCTCCTGTGCCACAAAGTAGCCAACAAATGCAAAGCCCCAGGAATTCAACAGCTCACCAAAAATTTAAAAGAACCAAATCTCGCCAAAGTAAAACTGCTAAAAAATTAGCAAAGAGATTCCAATCTCATTCTATTACCAATGTTCAACAAAACTCAAAACAGTCCAAACCATCTACATCTTCAACTGGCAAGAGAACTGGTCAACATCAACCTAAACTACAAAAAACAGTTCATCAATCAAAACTTCATAAAAATATAACCATCAAGCACCAATCCAGTAAAACAAAAACTCCAGTACAAAAGCAAACCAACCAGAGAAAACATTATTTCATTATTTCTGAAATCAAACAAACTACAGTCTCAAAACCTAAGGCTAGAACAATTAGAAACAACAGAAGTAAGAAGGTAAAGCAGAAAACTGGTCAACATAAACCTGACCCAACTCGACCCAGACATCACCAACCTGGTCAACCCAAGCCTGGTCAAAAAAATTACATACAAAATGCCAACCATCTCCCAAATCACATGAATTCAATAGCTCCCCCAAAAATTAACAAGGCCAAATCCTGGCAAGGAAAAACAGTTAAAAAATTTCCAAGAAAACATCACTTTATAACCAAAGTTCAGCAAAATCCAAAAAGATCTAATTCACCTGCAGTTTTAGGTGGTAAAGGAGATGGCCAGCACCAAACTAAACCACAAGCTTCACATAAAATATATACTCTATCAAAGCCTCATAATAATGCAACCAAGAAACAACAAATTAGTCCAACAAAGACTCCTACACAAAAGAAAATTAACCAAAGGAAATACAATCAAAGCACTGCTAAACAATCTGGAAAGTCGAAACCTGTTGCAAACAGACCAAAAAGAACCAAAAAGGTAAAAAAACAATCTGGCCAACAGAGACCTGTGGGTAAACACTGTCCATCTGGCCAGTCAAGACCTCTTCAAAAGTCTCCCATGCAACAAAATAGCTACCAAATCTCAAATCATAGGAATTCATCAGCTCTTAAAAAACCTACAATTATCCAGTATCAGCCAGGCAAAACTACTAAAAAGTTATCACAGAAACCTAAACCTTCCTGTGGGACCAAATTTCAACAAAAGCCAAAAGTACCCAAACTACCTTCAATTCCAAATGGTCCAAGAAAAGGTCATAGTAAAACCAAACCATTAAGTCCCAAGAAAACACCCAGCCAAGGAAAACTTCATAAAAATCCAACCATAAAGCAACAAACAAGTCAAGTAAAAACTGGTCCAAATATTCCCAAACATCATCAGACTGGGTCCTCAGGGCATTTCAATAAACCAGTAAGAAAACAATCTGGCCAAAGAAAACCTAAGGCAAAAGCAACCAAGCAAAAGAAAAGCAGCAAGGCAAAGAATCCACCCTGTTATTCAAGACCTCCCCAACCACGCCCTCAGTTTCATCTCCCTGGTCAACGAATACCTAGACCAAAGGTACCTTCACTCCAGCATCCTGCTATACAAAACAAATACCCTAAGCCACTTTATCTTCATCTATATAAACCCATCCAACACCCTGGCTCACACAAACATTGTGGAAAGCAACCAGGTAAAAAGCCCCAACTTCGACCACGCAGACCTGGTCAAAAGCCATCATTGAAACCTAAACCTGGATTTCAGCAGCATCATCCAGGGGCACTTCCTACCACACAACCTGGAAAGTTGCCAACAAATCTTAATCCAACAACCTCTAAAGCTGTATCCTCAAGACCATTTTTAGTGACCACCAAAGCTTCTGCAGCCATTCCATCTGTACCAACTAGCAAAAAGCCCACCACAAACTCACGGGTCTCTATCACCAAATCTTCCCCAACTTCTAATCAAACAGCTACAGCCCCAAAATCCACTGTTTCCACCAAACCTCTGATTGATACTCCCAAATCCTCCACAACTGCCAAGTCAACAGCGCCTACCATCAAATCTTCTAGCACTAGTAAACCTTCTACAACTATCACTACACCTACTACCACAACCAAAGTTATCTCCTCCACCAAATCCATCACCAACTCTAAGCCTCCTGCCTTCACAACCAAATCCACCACAACTTTAAAGCCTGTGATTTTTACTACAAAACTGACCACCTCTACCAAGCCTGAAGCACCCACCACCAAACTTACCACCACTATTAATACTGCAGCTGAAATTCCGAGTTTCTCTTCCACCAGCCCTACTACTATAAAATCTGCCCACATGACCAAATCCATGGTGAAAACCACTAAATCCCTTCCTACTACCACCAAAGTCATCAAACCCACCAGCTCAATATCCATCACCACAAGAACAACTCCTGCTTCTAATTTCTCAACAATTGTGACAAAAACTACATCTCCTCTCACAAAATCAGTTTCCCAGTCTACACTAACCACCACTATACCTGCTACTACCACGGTTTCAACCACCAGTACAACCAAACTGTCTTCAGGCACTGTTACCACTCTGACCGGAAGCACCTTAAGAGCTACGGATACTACAAAGATACCAGTCAAAACCACAGCGTCTCTCTCTACAGCATCACAGAGACACACATCTGCTGCCACCGCAGCTGCCCCTACCACATCTGCTCCCAAAGTTACTTCACTCCCTCTTCCCACAAAAGGAGCTCCCAGCAAAGCAGGTCTCTCTGCCACATCTGTTGCTTCAACCACTCTTGCTCCCTCTACCCCTTCCTCTTCAGCTGCTTCTACCTCCATCACCAAATCTAATCTCTCCCCCACGTCTCCTGCCACCAATCCCACATCTACTGCTGAGGACACTACAACTCCTATGACCACAGCACAGGTTTTCAACAGCACCCCTACTGCTATTACATGTATTTCTACATTTTTATGGACAACTGCCTCTACGCCTATGGGTTTAGAGATTGATAACACCACCTCTAACACCACAGCCACAGCTACCATGAAAACTACTGCTTCTCTTTCTACAATCACAGATGCTCAGTCCACCATACCTGCTGCCCTGGGTACAACAATGTCCACAGTGATCACCCCTGAAACAACCACAGATCTTACTTCCACCACTACCACTACCCCTGATATATTGCATCTGACTACCAGAACAGATGCCACAGCTTCATTCCCTGACACAACCCTGGTCACTGCAGATGATACATCAACGTCTGACTCTAGCACATCTGATGACACTACATTTGATTATCAACCTGACCCTACTGACTTCACCTCTGCTACTTCCTATACATCATCTGCCACCACACAGCCCTCCACCTCCCAGGATGTTCCCTTGGCCATACCCACTGCTACTACAGCTGTTGCTACTGCTCTTCCTACAACCACCTCTACTACTATCACAGCTCTTGTCACCACCCTGCCTGATGCCTCAGATACTTCCACTTCTTCTGGCACCATTCAAGCTGCCACCTCCACAGCTGTGTTTCCAACCACAGCCACTCCTACCACTATCTCTGGTGTCACTAGTCAGTCAGCTGCATCTGACTCACTTAGAGCAGTAGCGTCCACAAGTATCACCTCTGCTACCACTAATATGCTTGCCATGACTACAGAGGCTCCTACCACAGCTTCTTCCACAGTCACTCCCTCCTCTGCTGCTTCTGTCACCAAAAAAGCTGCCGCAAACGTGTCTGCTCCTCTTAGCACCACACAGCTGGCCACAGCTACAACCCTCCTCCCCATCTCATCCACTAAAGCCATCAGCACCTCCCTTGCCAACACAACCACTGCTGTTCTTGACACTTCCCCTCAGGCTGCTGCTATCACTTCTCCAACCGCCACTCCTGCTCCTTCCACTCCAGCTGTCTCCACTCCTGCTGCCACCAGCACTTTATCAGCTTCCTCCATGTCTTCTTGGCCAGCTTCCATCACATCTCCTACCTTCAGTTCGTCAATATCCACTGCGACCACAGTTGAAATCACTATGAATCCTATTTCCACTACTTCATCTGACTCCTCTGCTCTTCAATCTACTCCCATAGAAGATACCACAACTTCTTATACTAACACCGTACCAAGTACCCTGCTCACCACAGATGATATGGCAACACTGAGCTCTGGCATATTTGATGACACTACTACTGACTATGATCTTGACACTACCACTGCTGCCTCTGTCACCACTCTTCCTGCCACAACCTCTTCAGCTCCTTCTACCACCTCAGAGCCCAGCACCACCACTGATGATCACTCCAGCTCACCTGCTGCCACAACCATTTCTTTTCCCTCTTCCACTGCACAGCCTGTTACTACTAGCTCTGCCATCGCCACAGCTGCCACAGCCATGTTTGCTCCTGCAACAACCACTGCATCTCTGACCACAACAGTAGCTGAGGCCACTAATATTCTGGTTCCTTCCACCACACTTGGAGCACCTGCAGCAACATTTACAAGTACCACATCTGTGGCCACCAACATTCCTTCCATGACCACAAAGGGTGCCGCCACAGCTGCTTCCACTTTGATTTCTACCACAACCACATCTGCTCCCTTCACCCCAACAGCTTCCACCTCTATTTCCCCTGCCACCTCCAACACCACCCCTCCTAACACAGCCTCTTCTGTCTCATCTACCACAGCCAGGATATTATCCTCTGTTGCCACCAGCACATCATTTACGACCATGACAACTTCTGCTCCTTCTTCTACCAGTCAGGTTGACATAACCACTTCTGCCACCACCACACCTGCCTCTACCATCCTCCCCACTGCCACCTCCAGGTCGACTACTACTGAGCCTATCACCTCCACAGCAGTCTCCTCCCCATCACCTGCTACCATCACAAGTACTCCTGCCCTTCCCAGCACCTCACAAAGTCCCACTAGCACAGCTCCTTCTGCCAGCTTACCTGCTGCAGCCACCAGCACAACCCTGAGCACTCTGACCATATCTCCTTCCTCAACCACACAGACTGTCTCTACTACTCCTGCTGCCACATCTGTCCCTACCATGCCTGCTCCCACAACCACCACTGTCACCAGAGACACAAGCACCACAGCCAATCTCTTTTCTACATCAGCTGCCACTACATTTTCTGAGACCTCTTCCCCTACCACTGGGGAATCTCCCCTAGCATCTACAAGCACTATACACACTGCCACTCACAGCACCATGGTTACTGCAGCTAATTCTACCACACCAGCCTCTGCAACCACTCCTGCCACTTCTATAGGTACACAGGATGCCACTGCCACACCTGGTCTCACCACCAGTTCTGCTGTTATGAGCACCACACCTACAGCCACAATGATTTCAGTTCTCCTGACCACCACCTCTGGCGCCTCAACCACTCCTTCCTTTGGTATCTCACCAGCCCCCACCACGCCTGCTGCCACTACAGCTGCAATCACAGCAGCACCCTACATCACTTCAACTGATGCATCCAACACACCTGTTTCCACCGAAGAGATCATCTCTGACACCCCCCAGACTTCTTTCCCCACTACATCTGCTTTCTTCACACTTGATGACACTGCCCCTCCTGACACCACAACTCCAACTATTAGGACAACCAATACTGTCATCACAGCTGATGACACTTCAACACTTACCCCTAGCATGTTTTATGAAACTACATTTGATGGTAATGATGGCACCACTGAGAATAACACAGATGAATCGACACCATGATTTACACAGGTTGAATTTCTGAACCAAATTTAACCTGAGACCAAAATCTTAGACCTACTATTCAAACATATTAAATTTTCTTCTAATTAAAAATATTTTCATTTCTATTCTTAATATTTAAAGGAAACTTAAATAGCATCAGTGTTCATTTCAGTACACAATCATTTCTATTGCCTATGAAATTAAAACTTATCTTTAAATAGTACAAATTATGATGATTTTTTCCTAAAATCTATACCCAAAAGAAAGATTTAAAGAAATTACACCTAAACATGAATGGTGCTTGTTTTGGTGGATGAATTATAGATGCTTCAGGACTGAGAGAGAATGGAATCATATTTGATCAAAGAAATCCCTTTAGACAAACATCCGATCCAACACCTCTCCCTAAACTTACCCAATTCTCCATAATACCCAAATGAATTCTACAAATGTGCTCTGGACTTGATAAATACCCACACATACACACATGTAAATCTTTAAGAAATATAAACAACCCTAAAGTAATCAAACTGCAAGCAAGACAATTTATGAAGAAATGTTAGTAATTGTTATTAGTACCACAAAGAGATGCTAAATTAAGAGTCTTTACCCATCAAAGGTGTAATAACAATGTGTAAATGAATCAAAAGGATCCAGCATCATTGTTTGAAAATCAATACTGGTCACAGGAAATGCAGAATGCAAGCAATATGAGCTCCTATTCACATGAAAGTGGGCATAAACATGCACATGGCTGCTGTTTACCCTGTGTTAATTTGAGTGATGAGATTAAAATGTTGTCCAGAAAGAATAAGCTAGAAGCAATAAAAATTTAATGAAGATTAAAAATAATGTGAGAAAACTGAAAATACGTTATAAGTGACATTTTAATTTTATTCCCAACAATATTTGGACTCTGAAAAGATAATTTTTAAAAGATAACTTGTAATTCTGAGGAATACCAGGCAGAGATTAGTCATTCATTAATCAAAATTATGAAATGGATAGACGTAACCTTTCACAAGGTGATGATATAATGCTAAAAGGAATTAAATGATTTACACATGAGAAAATTTGATATAGAGTATATTATTCTTTACCCCTCAAATGTGTTTCTAAGAAGTCTTATGAAAGCTGATTATTTTTAGTTAAATCATATTAAAGGCACTAAAAATACCTAGTATATAGTATCTTTTAAATTATAATAAATACTTATAATAAGACAGATCACCTTTTCTTTTATCTTCCGGGCAGCCTTGAATTTTTATTCATGGCATTTGCTTAAAGAGTTATCAAGGAGAGTATCAAAAAAATAATCATAAATTCACTCCCAAAGATTATGATTGTGTATCTTTCACAGAGCATACATAATAGCAGCAAGCACTAAAAAATTTACTTCAAAACCCTTTATTTAAGCATTAAGTACAATAAAGGTCTTCTTTAATAAACAATGTATATTAGCATTACCAAGCAGAAGTAAATGCCTGCCACTGACAGGAAAGCTATAATAAAAAAAACCTCTTTTTTATTTTCTCTAACTAATAAGTTTGAAACAACCATTTCTTTGTTTGTTGTACATAAAAGAATCTAAGAGCCCCTCCATTTCAATTAAAAGGGTATGTATGACAAATTAAATGCAGTGATTAGATCTAGCTACACATGAAAGAAAGAACTCAGATGCACCTCCAATATGTTCTTTACATGCTTACAACTCCTCAATCTGGACAGATATTTGACTAGAAGATATGCATGCATACAGTAATCTGAATATAAGACATTTCCCACATTTTCAGGTGAGAGGACAGCCAAAAAGCTTCTGAATGTATAAACTAAAATAAATAAACTCTAAAGATGTAAATGAAATTATCACATCCTACTTATAATATTTACTTAGTTACAGGTACATATGTGTTTAACGTAATATGTGTGTACAGTTACATATGTTTACCTATATGTTATATGGAAAAAGATATTAATTTTTAAATAACACTCTTTTCTGTTCTCACATTTCATATAATAATTTTCTTCGAACTCTTCAGTTTCATCTTTCATGAACCACGAAATACATCTTATATCATACGCACACTATTTTTAATATTTTAATGCTAGTTACTCACCACTGATGTGCCACAACACACAGTTTGAAAAACACTGCCTTAAGAGTTACATTTGAGCTACAATGAATTGTCCAATGAGCATGGGTCACAAGCTACAAGAGCCATTACCAAGGTGTTGGGAATTTAGTTTTCTGAAAATGAGCTTTCCCCTTTTAATCACCTCTCCTTTCCATTCTAGTTTCTAGTCTTTGAGTCTGTGGCAGGGTTGTCCTCCTTTCCTTGCTATCTGGTCTCCAATTCTTGGCTAAGCAAACCTGACTCCATTTTTCTCTGGAACAGACGTAGCACTATAACTACCAAACTTCTTTTGACCCAGATTCTGATTTCAACATTTTCAGTGAAGAATTTTCAACTACTCTTCTGAGCCTAACAGCTTCTTTGTCTCGCAATTAGCTGTCTTTGGCTGTAAATGGTACCTGGACTCCAATTAATCCCGCAGAAGCCAAGAGCCTCTTCCCATGTCAAGTCAGGGCAAGTAAACCAAAAGAGAAAGAGAGCTCAGGGGAAAAGAAAATAATCTACTAGAAATTAAGAAATACTCTTTTAAATAACCACTGGGGGGGAAAAATCAAAACAAAATTAATTATAAATTATCTAGAAAGTTTGGAAGAGTTGAACACTTTGTTCCAAAATCAAAGCTGTTTATCAAAGAAAAATCTAGTCTTAAATGTTATGTTATTAGCAAAACTAAATAAGAGTAGGTCAAACTAAAAACCTTCTACACAGCAAAAGAAACAATCACAAAATAAAAAGGCAACCTACAGATGGGAGAAAATATTTGAAAATCATATATTTGATAAGAGATTAATACCCAAATATACAAGGAATTCATACAACTCAACAGAAAAAAAAAATCCAATTAAAAAGTAGGCAGAGGAACTGAAAATTTTTCCAAAGAAGATATACAAATGGCCAACAGATACATGAAAAGATACTTGAGATCACCAATCATCAGGGAAATGCAAATCAAAACCAAAATGAGATACCACCTTATCCCAATTAGTTTATCATCAAAAAGACAAGAGATAACAAGTGTTGGCAAGGATATGGAGAAAAGGAAACCCTAGTGCACCGTTGGTGGGAATGTAAATTGGTGCAGCCACTATGGACAACAGTGTGGAGATTACTCAAAATATTAAAAATACAACTACCATACGATCTAGCAATCACACTTCTGGGTACACATCCAAAGGAATCAAAACCATTCTTGTGAAGAGATATCTGCACTCCCATGTTCACTGCAGCATTATTCACAATAGCTAAGGTATAGAAACAGCCTAAGTGCCTCTCAATGTATGAATGAATCAAGAAATGTAGGGTGTGTGTGTGTGTGTGTATACACACATACACAACAGAATATTAGCCAATAAAAAAAGTAAATCCTTTTATTTGTAACAACATAGATGAATTTGGAGAACATTATGTTAAGTGAAATAAACCAGAAAAAGACAAATACTACATAATAGCATTTACATGTGGAATCTAAAAAAAAAAAAATAGTCAAGCTCAGAAACAGAGGGTAGAAAAGTGGCTGCCAGGGGCCGCTGTTAGTAAAAGAATACAAACTTTCAGTTACAAGAACAATAAGGTCTAAGGTCTAAGGATCTAATGTATAATACGGTGATTTAGTTGATACACTATATTGTATAATTAAAATTTGCTAAGAGAGATCTTAAATGACTGCACCAAAAAGAAAAAAAAGATAAATATATGAGGTGATACATGTATTAATTAACTTCATGAGGGAAATCCTTTCAAAACGTATAGGTATATAAGTCACCACGATGTAGACTTTAAATTTCTTACAATTATATATGTCAATTTTACCTCAATAGAGCTAAAATTAAAAAACAGAAACAAAAACTCTAGCTCTTTTCTAAGTATAGGTTCCCAAGATTCAGCCTAGAGTGAGCAAGGCTAGAGCTTACACAGTTTACTCACGAGATAATGGCTGCTCACCTACTGCCTGCCAGGAAATTTGCTAGGTGCTAAAGACACAGAGGTTAATCAGAAAGATATGGCCCTGCCCCTTTGGAGTTTGTGATCTAGTCAGGAAGTCATCCAGGAATCAAATAATTATACAAAGCTTTAATTACATTGTCATAGTCTATGAAAGCATGGCACAGTGGATTTAACCTAGCTGGACCTTTCAGAGAAGGCTTCACTAAAGAAGTGATATTTAGGCTGAAACTTGAACTGGATAGGAGGAGCTAGATAAAACTGAGGGGGAAACAGCCTTACACGTATATGTCCACCTGTCCACCAATTTGAAGGCTTTTCTACACAAATTAAAATACCAAGTAGAATGAAGCTCCCAGAGCCACCTGGGAAATCTCCCTGTGTCACACCAACGTGAATCAAAAAAGTACAGAGGAGCCTCTTCTTCCCTCTGGGGTCACAGAACTACGAGACAATGAAGAATCCTAGAAACACTCACTCTTTCCAAAGTCTGCTGTACAGGACAGAGAGCTTAATCAGCTTTTTTTTCCATTGCAAACTTACGCACAGGCAGCAGTATAAATACAGTGCCACGGTGCCAAACTCTATGACCAAAAGCTAAATTAAACAGTGGCATTCAAACAAGGAAGGAACGCTGGACACAGAGGAAATTAAACATCGGCTTTGGGAGATTGCTCTAATTGACAGAATTATTTCAACAACTGTGGTTTTCAACACTATTTTCTACTAGTGGCTGTGGTTTTGAACATTGGCTGGTCTCCTGGCTAGAAGTCATCCTCCCTGAAGGAAAGATAAATCATTAGCTCAAAATAAATAAATAAAACTGGCCATTGTTCTTAAGAAAACATATTAAGCCTTGCTCATAGCTACTTAAAGCATTAAACTTGAATAGTATTGTAAGTATTAAATAGCAATTATCAGGCAATACTTGTTGTGGGTTTTATTTTTATCATAATGTTTAAATTTGAAGTAATGAGAGAAACAAAAGAATAAAGTAAAATTTTCAGAGAATCCTTAAATTTCATTCTCTGATGAAATCTTTTTAATTCGCTTACTTTGTTATTTTCCTATTTTTTGATCAGAGCAATTTAAAAGGTGACAGCATGACAGAGTAAATAACAGTAAAATGAGAATCAGTGTATCAGGGCTCTAATCCAGTTCTGGCCACTAATTAATTTTATTCTGTGATTTTGAATCCTAAATATTTAATTCCTTCGTAAGTAAAACAATTAGTTGACTAGGTAATTTCTAAGTTTTTCTGCTGTTCAAAGGTTCTAAGCTAATCAAACAGAAATTCACTTCCTCTTCACATCATTTCTAATCATTAATTAGCTTAAGTAGGATTGCTATTCCCAAAAATATAGCTGACAAGATAGTCGAACAGAGGTGGCTTTTCTAACAGGAACTCAGAGAGGTATGTGCAGAACAGTAAAGATGATTTGGCCCAAAGGGAATTTTGCAAACCTAGAAAACCTGAATGTCAATTTTCAAAGTCTTCTAGATTTGGGGGAGTAAGACTGTAGAAGACAACACACTCTAGCAGTTTGTACTACCATTATACTACAAACTCAAAATAAGATAAACCAGTAATATCCTATTTCATCCACCATCACTACCAGTGGACTACAAGAAAATAGACTTTGATGCTGAAGAAAGCAGAGGGAAGGAAACACGACCCCAGAGAAGATGTAACTACAAGCCATCCTTGCCCAGATTAGCAGCCCAAATTTGTGCAGTTTATGCAATCAAAAAAATGCATCCTGGACTACACTATAAATCAACTTGACCTAACGGACCTTTATAGAACACTCTATCAAACAACAGAATACATGTTCTTTTCAAAGGACTGTGGAGCAGTCACCAAAATAGATCATGAATTTTTTTTTTTTTTTTTTTAAGAGAGAGAGAGACAGAGACAGAGATGGGCAGAGTCAGGGAGAGAGAGTATCCCAAGCAGGCTCTATGCCCAGTGTGTGAGCCTGATAAAGGGCTCAATCTCACAACCCCAAAGTCACAATCTGAGCTAAAATCAAGAGTCAGAGACACTCAACCAACTGAGCCACCTAGGTGCCCTGACCATGAAAACATTTTTAAAGTCTCAATAACTAAACTTCTGAGATTTGATATCACAACCACAACAAAATTAAGCTAAAATTAAATAACAGCAAGCTAGATGAAAAATCTCCTAAAAATTAGAAATTAAATGACATTTTTTAAATTACCCACCAATTGAAGAATAAATCCAAAGACAAATTTAAAAATATCTTGAACTAAATGAACATAAAAACACAACACATGTCAAATTTGTGGGATGTAGCAAAAGCAGTACTTAGGGAAATTTTATATTATTAAATGCTTATATCAGAAAAGAAAAAAGGTCTCAAATCAAAGATATCAGCTTCATTTTAGGAAACCAGAAGATGGACATATTAAACCTAAAATAGTCTGAAGAAAGAAAATAATACAAATGGGTGCAAAAAACAGGCAAAAAATAAAGAAAATCAATTAAACCGAAAGCTGCTTCTTTGAGAAGCTGAATAAAATTATTGAACCATTAGCCAATCTGATCAGAGAAAAAAGAGAAGACACAAATTACCAAAATCAGGGATGAGAGGAGAAAAACACTACAAACTTGTCAAACATTAAATGATTAATAAGGAATATTATGATCGACTTTATGTCAACAGCTTTGACAACTTGGATGGAATACAACAATTTCCTCAAAAGAGAGAAACTAACAAAGCTCATGCAGGAAGAAACAGATAAACTAAATAGCGCTATATGTATTAAAGAAATTGAATTTATTTAAGTATTTTCCCATGGACAAACTACAAGCACTGATGGCTTCACAGAGAAGTTCTACAAAATATTCAAGTAAGAAATAATACCAATTCTTTTTTTTTTTTTTTTTGAGAGAGAGAGAAAGAATGAGAGCAGGGAAGAGGGGCAGAGGGAAAGGGAGAGAGAGAATCTTAGGCAGGTACCATACCAAATGTGGAGCCTGATGCAGGGCTTGATTTCACAACCCGGAGATTATAACCTGAGCTGAAATCAAGAATCAGACACTTAACCAACTGAGACACCCAAGCATCCCAGAAATAATACCAATTCTATACAAAGCCATCCACAAAACAGAAGAAAAGGCAATACTCCCCAACTCATTTTAGAATGCCAACATCGCCCTGAAACCAAAACCAGACCAAGACATTATAATAAAACTATAGGCCATTATCCTTTGTGAACATAGGTCAAATCAAACAAAATACTAAGAAGATGATATGTCATGACCTAGTGCAGTTCATCCCAGAAATGCAATGTCAATGTAACATTCAAAATCAACCAAAGTAACTCACCATATGGAAAGATTAAAATGAAACCGTATGGTCATGTCAATGAATACAGAAAAAGTGTAATTCGAAATAATTCAACATTCATTCATGACAAAGTCAGTAAAGAATAGAAGGTAATGGTCTCAAACTAATGATGAGTACCGGCAAACAAAACAGAACATAACAGCCATATCTAACTAACACTGTTGGTTCACAAACTGGCCTCTGGTTAACACAGGGCAAGGAGAGATGGAAGAAAGAGGCAGACCACTCCAGACTGGTAGGTGGCAGTTTTAAGAAGCAAGAAAACTCACATAAGAGGTTTGTCTTATATTCAGTCCAGAAGGTCTCAACAATATATTGTTCTCTCAAGGTTGCATCCTTGAAAATGGCTCCTGTTGTTCAAACAATGGGGGTGGGGAAGAATGTATATTCCAAGGACAGGAGAGGAGTTGAGGAGCCTCTGATGTCCCAGGTCCACTCACAGGACAATAAGAGATCACAACCTCTTCATGACTTCCTCCAACACTCCAGCCCTCCTGATCTGCTATTACGATCTTCCATAGCCCCTTCTTCCACACTGCACCCAAAGCAGTCAGCAAGGGATTTTATTAGCATGGAGGTAGTATGGTGGTTCCTTCACTACACTGAAGGCAGACACCACAGCAACAATACAGACACATGCAAAAGAAAACACAGATTAAGATAATGATTCCCAATAATAAGTAAATTTTTTTCTACCAAGATCCCTATGATCCAAACCACTGACTTAATAAGTCTCTTGGTGTGGGTGTCTGATCACTCAGAGCATTCACTGGTGTCATGTGATTTAATGAAGATGATACATTAGCAGACTCATTCATCCGGTATGAACACAAAATGTTCTGTTTGAATAAGGTGACAGGTGCCTTCTTATAAGGTAATAATAATGTCTAAGTCCATTCGGTTTTGGAAGACAGCTTTTCTCCTTAGAGATATCTCAGTGTTCAGTAAGGATAGGCTTTGTCAGCTATCATTTAAGGCTTGCTGGATGAATTTAGCAAGGGGTTCTATGTGTCTTACAACATCCTCTAGGCCACAGGAGGGAAGAAAGCAGCCAAATTATCATACCACTGGAAAATAAAATGTACCCACCTAGCCTCGAGAAGAGGGCAGTTGGCAGCTTTAGAAATTTCTAAATATCATACATGTTGGCCAAGGGAGGCAGCACTATCAAGCATGAGGAGATGAACTGGGGACAGGATATGCCACATTAGGATATGCCATCTTCTTCCCTTTCTCAATGATACATGCTCCATTCCAAACAAGTACAGTTTGCAGTAGGACAGTGGGATCCCCGTGAAGATTAAGTAATTCCCCCTCACCCAGACGTACAAAGTAACTCACCCATTCCAGGGGGACAGCCCATTCCAAATTCCAATAAGTATCACCTTTCCCAGCCATGATGGAGTCTGGCATTCTCAGCAACATAGCTCACTGATCCACAGTGAGAGTCGGACCAATCACTTTCTCTAGCACCTTCCAAACCTTTGTGATGTTGGGTGTCTTGGTGAGGGTCCCCAGTTTTACATATGAAGCAAAAGGCCTACTGGCTTATTATTCAAATGTACTGAAGCCCAGGATAGTACTTCAGTCCACCTAACCAAGGTGGGTTTACCTAATAATTTAGTTTGCTTCTCTAATATTCCACTTTTCCTTTCTACCAATCATGCTATTTGTGAGTTATAGGGGAGATGGGACTTCCATTCAATGTCATATTCTTTTGCCCAGTCTTATACATCATGAACTTTGAAATGTGACCCCCAATCACTGTCTATTCGACAAGGGTATCCAAAAATGGTATTCAGCTTCTCTAATCCCCTAATCATGGCAGCTTGATAATGCACAGTAACAGAGGAAAGCTTGGGTTAGGGCAGACACTTGATTTGTACAAATCAAGGCACATTTAGAATATATACTCATATCTCCTCCAACAAATACTTAATGATGAAAGCCTGGATGCTTACCCCTAAAATCAGGAAAAAAGCATGGAGTGCTCTTCTCACCATTTTTATATAGATTGTGCTGAGATTCTAGCTAATGTAATAAGACAAGAAACAAAATACAATTGGAAAGGGAAAAAAATTCTCTACATAGAAATCCCAAGGAATCTGCAAAAAAAATCTGCAAAAAATTAGAATTAGTAAGTGAGATTAGCAAGGTTACAGGATACATGATACCCTGGTATCCTGCAGGATACATGATATCCTGGACCCACTGTATTCCTATATACTACAAATAAACAACTAAAATCTAAAAATTAAAAAAACTGATAGAGTAGAAAGGAAAATGGTGATAGAGTAGGAGGACCTTAGGGTCGCCTGTTCCCAGGAACACTACTAGATAACTATCAAATCATCCTAAATACCCCAGAAATAAACCTGAATGCTGACAGAATAAAGTCCACAATGAAAGGAAGAGGCCACGTCGAAGAAGGCAGGAAGTGCAGAGACATAGCTTATGGGAGAAACAATCGAGGGTGCTGTGGAGGAGAGGGAGCCGTGATCATGGAGGAGGGCAAGAGAGACAGGAGCACACAGGTAAATGTACAAGGAGAACATTTCCCCAAAGCCATTGGCTTAGAAAACAGGAGAGACTGAATTTCATGAGTTCTTGCAAAGAGCAGGTCTAAAAGCCTGGGGTTTTAAAAGTCAGCAGGTGTAACTGAGACAAAGCCCAGAGTGACCTGCACTGCTCCTAGAAAGAAAGCAGGCAAACAACCCAGGGGCAGACAGTGTGGAAACAGTGATCTAAAGAGTGCCTGGGGCAGAGAGTGGGGAGATTATTCCTTCTTCTTGGAGCATGTCCCTAAGAGGCAGCATTCATGAAGATGTCCCTCCAGAAACAAAGGAGCTGGCTGGCACCACTTCCCTACCCCACCCCTCAGCATAAGCATAGAGCCACCTGCAGGAAGCAGTGCAGCATGCACACTGACTGCCTAACTTGCTTACACTAAGCCCCACCCCCCACCCACGCACTCTAGTGAAACTGCCCTTTACAATCTGACTTGCCTCAATCCAAATAAAGCAGGCCCCTCCTCCAGAAGACCAGCACAAACCCCTGACCACACCACATCTCCCAACCAGAGAGCTCTGCAGGTCTCAGTTATGGTGGTGGTGATGTCAGGACTCACTTCACAAGAAAACTAGAGCACACCTAGTTAAAACTTGCCACATTCAGACCAGGGACCAAACAATGCCCACAGCAGGCAGAAGAGCCTCTGCAGACAAATGGCCTGAAGGACACAGCAGCCAAAACACAACAGCAGAGTACACACAGCACAAACCAGAAACATTCCCTTAAGTGCCCGGCCCTTGGTACTACATGACCACTTCTTCATGAGGTCACTACTTTCAGGAGCAGGAGACACAACTGACTTTTCTAACACATAGAAGAAGGCAGAGACTTAGACAAAAATGCTAAGACAGAGAAATTTATCCCAAATGAAAAAACAAGATAATGCCACAAATAGAGATCTAAGTGAAATAGATATAAGTAACATGCAAGTTGGAGAATTTAAAGCAATGATCATACAATACTCACTGCGCTTGAGAAAAGAACAGAAGACGTCATAAGAACTTTATCATAGAGAAAAAAGAGCTAAAAAAAGAAGCAACCAGGGATGAAGAGTGCAATAAATGAGATTAGAAGCAGACTAGATGCAATGAACAGGAGGCTGGAAGAAGGAGAGGCATGAATTAATGACCTACAAGACAAAGTAATGGAAAGTAATGAGGTTGAGAAAAAGAAAGAATTATGCAACATTGAGAATGGACTTAGGAAACTCAGTGACACCATCAAACATAATAACATTCATATCACAGGAGTCCCAAAAGAAGAAGAGAGAGAAAAGGGGGCAGATAATGTATTTGAAGAATTAATAGCTGAAAACTTCCCTAAACTGGGAAAGGAAATAGACATTCAGATCCAGAAAGCACAGGAGAACTCCCATCAATATTAACAAAAGCAGGCCAACACCAAGACATATTATAATAAAATTTGCAAAATATAAATAAAATATCTTAAAAGCAATAAGCCAAAAAAAGAAGGAAAAAAAGCAGCAAGACCAAAGAATTCCTTAACTTACAAGGGAAAACCCACAAAGCTAGCAGGAGGTTTTTCAACATACGGAAGTGGCATGATATATTCAAAGTTCTGAATAGGAAAAGTCCGAAGCCAAGAATATTCTATCCAGCAAGGTTATCATTCAGAATAGAAGGAGAGATAAAAAGTTTCCCAAACAAAAATTAAAGGAGTTTGTGACCACTAAACTAGCCCTACAAGAAATATTAAAGGGACTCTTTGAGTGGAAGGGAGAGAACAAAAGTGACAAAGACAAGAAAGATCAGAGGAAATCTCTAGAAACAATGACAAAACAAGTAATAAAATGGCAATAAATACATATCTTTCAATAATTACTTTGAATGTAAATGGACTAAGTGCTCCAATCAAAAGCCATAGGGAGCCAGAATGGGTAAAACAAAATAAGACCCATCTACATGCTGCATACAAGAGACTCATTTTAGACCTAAGACACCTGCAGATTGAAAGTGAGGGGATGGAGAAACATTTATCATACAAATGGTTGTAAAAAGAAAGCCAGAATAGAAATACTTGTATCAGAAAAACTAGACATTAAAACAAAAACTGTTAACTAGAGACAAAGAAGGGCACTATATAATCATAAAGAGGACAATCCAACAAAAAGATATAACAGTTGTAAATTATGCACCAACATCGAAGCACCCAAATATATTTTTAAAAAAAAAAGAATTAATAGGAGATACGGGGAGGAGCTAAGATGATGGAGTAGTAAGAGGACTCTAGGCTTGTCTACTTCCGCAAACACAACTAGATAAATATCAAATCATCGTGAATATCCAGGAAATCAATCTAAGGACTGACAGAACAAACCGCACAACTAGAGGGAGAGAAGAGGCCAAACGTGGAAGGCAGGCAAGCAACCTGGACACAGACAGTATGAAAAGAGCCATCTGAAAAATGCTTAGGACACATGAGGGGAAATTATTCACTCTTCTGGGAGGGCTTCCCTGACAGCAGTAAACACAAACCCCCCCTTTCCAGAGACAAAGGAGCTGGCTGGTACCATTTCCCTTCCCCACCCCTCAGCATAAACCAACTGCAGTAAATAGCACAGTGCCGACACCGGCTGCATAACCTGCTTACACCAAGTCCTGCCCCCCTGCACTCTGCTGGTATTGCTTTTCTCAGGCAAATGTGCCTAAGAGTTAGCGCAGTGGGCCTTCCTCCAGAAGACCAACACAGTCCCCCACACACACCATGTCTACTGACCACAGAGGTCTCCAAAGCTTCCATTCTAATAGAAATAGCATCGGTTCTCTTTTAACAAGCAGACTAGAGCATACTTAGTTAAAATTTGCCACACTCTGGCCAAGATCCAAACACTCCCCATTGCAGGCAAGAAGAAACTTTGCAGAGGACTGACCAGAGGGACAGAGCAGCCATAACATAGCAGCAGAGTGCATACAGCACACACCAGAGATACTTCCTGACGTACCAGGCCCTGGGCATTATATAGTCTCTTCTTCATTAAGCCATTACTTTCAGGAGCAGGAAACGTAACAGGATTTCCTAACACACAGAAGAAGACAGAGACCTAGACAAAATGACAACTCAGAGGAACTCATCCCAAAGGAAAGAACAAAACAACGTCACAGCGAGTGTCTAATTGAAACAGATATGAGTAATACACCAGATCCAGAATTTAAAGTAACAATCAAAAGGATACTAGCTGGGCTTGAGAAAAGCATAGAAGACATCAGTGATACCCTTACTGCAAAGATACAAGAACTTGAAACCAATCAAACCAAAATGAAAAATGCAATAACCAAGATTGGAAGCCAAATGAATATAATGGATGGAAGAAACATGGGAATGAATAAGTGACACAAAGATAGAATTATGGAAAATAATAAAGCTAAACAAAAGAAGGGAAGAAAAATCTTGGATCATGAAAGGAGGGTTAGGGAACTGAGTGACTCCATCAAATAATAATATTGTACATAGGAGGCTCAGAAGAAGAGAGAGAAATGGGGTCAAAGGTTTATTTGAGGAAATTACAGCTGAAAACTTACCTAATTTGGCGAAAGAAACAGACAACCAAATCTGGAAGCACAAGAACTACCATCAAAATCACCAAAAGCAGGCCAACGCGCCAAGACATATTATATTAAATTTGCAAAATACAGAGATGAAGAAAAAAAATCCTAAAAGCAGCAAGACAAAATAAGTCCTTAACTTGCACAGGGAAGACCAATAAGGTTAGCAGTAGTTCTATCCACAGAAACTTGACTAGCCAGCAGAAAGTGGCATGATATATTCAAGGTGCTGAATGAGAAAAATCTGAAGCCAAGAATATTCTATCCAGTAAGGTTATCATTTAGGATAGAGAGATAAAGAGTCTCCCAGACAAACAAAAACTAAAAGAGTTAACAATCACTAAACCAGCCATGCAAGAAATATAAAGGGGACTCTTTTGAGTGGGGAAAAAAAGACCAAAAGTGACAAAGACTAGAAAGGAACAGAGAAAATCTCCAGAAACAACGACAAAACAAGTTATAAAATGACAATAAATTCATGCCTATCAGTAATTACTCTAAATATAAATGGACTAAATGCTCCAATCAAAAGACATACGGCGTCAGAATGGGAAACAAAATAAGACTTATCTACATGCTGCCTGCAAGAGATTCATTTTAGACCTAAAGACATCTGTAGATTGAAAGTGAGGAAATGGAGAAACACCATGCAAATGGATGTCAAAAGAAAGTTGGAATAGCAATATTATATCAAACTATATTTTATTTTTTAGATTTTATTTATTTATTTGAGAGAGAGAGAGCATAAGGGAAAGGGAGAGCACAAGTAGGGGGGAGGGGTAGAGGGAGAAGCATGCTCCACACCGAGCAGGAAGCCCGACACAGGACTCAATCCCAGGCCCCTGGGATCATGACCTGAGCTGAAGGCAGATGCTTAACCGACTGAGCCACCCAGATGCCCCCAGCCAAACTAGATTTTTAAACCAAGGACTATAATAAGAGATTAAAGTACTATATCATAATAAAGGGGTCTACCCAACAAGAAGATCAAACAATTGCAAATGTTTTTCCCTGCAACTTGGGAACACCCAAATTTATAAAACAATCAATAACAGAGACTGTGGACTCTGGGAAACAAACTGAGGGCTTCAGAGGGGAGGGGCATGGGGGATTGGGATAGGCCAGTGATGGGTATTAAGGAGGGCACGTATTGCATGGTGCACTGGGTGTTATACACAAATAATGAATCATCGAACTTTACATCAAAAACTAAGGAAATACTGTATGGTGACTAACATAACATAATAAAAAATTATAATAAAAAAAACAATAACAAACATAAAGGAACTCATTGATAATAATAAAATAATAGGGGACTTTAACACCCCACTTACATCAATGAACAAATCATCTAAGCAGAAAATCAGTAAGAAAACAATGGCTTTGAATGACACACTGGGCCAGATAGACTTGACAAATATATTCAGAACATTTCATCCTAAAGCAGCAGAATACACATTCTTTTCAAGTGCACATGGGACATTCTCCAGAATAGATCACCTACTGGGTCACGAATCAGATCTCAACCAGTACCAAAAGACTGAGATCATATCATGCATATTTTCTGACCACAACACTATGAAACTTGAAGTCCACCATTAAAAAAAAAAAATTGTAAGGACCATAAATTCATGGAGGTTAAAGAACATCCTACAAAAAGAATGACTGGGTGAACCAGAAAATTAAAGAAGAAACTAAAAAAATACATGGAAATAAATGAAAATGAAAACACAACAGTGCAAAACATTACAGATGCAACAGAAGGAATCACAGGAGGGAAGTGTATAGCAATACAGGTCTACCTCAAGAAGCAAGAAAACCTCAACTAAGCAGCCTAATCTTACACCGAAAGGAGCTAGAAAAAGAACAACAAATGAAGCCTAAAGCAAGCAGAAGGAAAATAATAAAGATTAGAGCAGAAATAAATGATATTAAAAAAAACAGTAGAACAGATCAATGAAACCAGAAGCTGGTTCTTTGAAAAAATTAATAAAATAAAAAAACACTAGTGAGACTTATCAAAAAGAGAAAGGACCCAAATAAATAAAACCACAAATGAGAGAGGAGAAACAACAAACACCACCACAGAAATACAAACATTATAAGAGAATATTATGAAAAAGTTACATATGCCAACAAATTGGGTAATCTAGAATAAATGGATAAATTCCTAGAAACATATAAACTACCAAAACTAAAATAGGAAGAAATAGAAAACTTGAAAAGACCCACAACCAGCAAAGAAATTGAATCAGTAATCAAAAATCTCCCAACAAACAGAAGTCCAGGCCCAGATGGCTTCACAAGGGAATTCTTGTGAATTTAATGCCAGTTAATGCCTATTTTTCTCAAACTATTACAAAAAATAGAAATGGAAGAAAAACTTCCAAACTCATTCTATGAACCAAACATTACACTGATTCCAAAACCAAAACCAAAGCCTCCATTAAAAAAAAGAGAACTACAGGCCAATATCTCTGATGAACATGGATGCAAAAATTCTCAAAAAAAAAAAAACTACTAGTACGATCACCATGATCAAGTGGGATTTATTCCTGGGTTGTAAGGGTGGTTCAATATACTCAAATCAATGAACACAATACACCACATTAGTAAAGGAAAGGGTAAGAACCATATGATCCTCTCAATAGATGCAGAAAAAGCATCTGATAAAGTACAACATCCATTCTTGATAAAAACCCTCAACAAAGTAGGGATAGAGAGATACCTCAAAATAAATAAAGTCATATATGAAAAACCCACAGCTAGTATCATCCTCAATGGGAAAAACTGAGAGCTTTTCCTCTAAGTCAAAACAAAACAGGGATGTCTACTCTCACCACTGTTTATTTAACACAGTACTGGAAGTCCTAGCCATGGCAATCGGACAACAAAAAGAAATAAAGGCATCTAAATCAGCGAGGAAGAAGTAAAACTTTCACTATTTGCAGATGACGTGATATTCTATATAGAACACCCGAAAGACTCCACCAAAAAATTGCTAGACCTGATACACAAAGTCAGTAAAGTCTCAGGATATAACGTAGAGAAATCTAACTCTGAATACATTATTTCCATTCATTTAGCACGAATAAATCGTTTGGTTTCACTTGGGAAAAAAAAGAAATCTGATGCATTTCTACACACCAATAACGAAGCAGCAGAAAGAGAAATCAAGATATTGATCCCTTTTACAACTGCACCAAAAACCATAGGATACCTAGAAATAAACCTAAACAAGGAGGTAAAAGAAACTCTGAAAACTATAGAACACTTATGAAAGAAATTCAAGGGGACACAAATAAATGGAAAGACATTCCATGCTGATGGATTAGAAGAACAAATATTGTTAAAATGTCTATACTACCCAGAACAATCTACATATTTAATGCAATCCCTATCAAAATACCACCTGCATTTTTCACAGAGTTAAAACAAATAATCCTAAAAATTGTATAGAAATACAAAAGACCCCAAATAGCCAAAGCTATCTTGAAAAATAAAAGCAAAGCTGGAGATATCACAATTCTGGACTTCAGGTTATATTACAAAGCTGTAGTCATCAAGACAGTATAGTACTAGCATAAAAACAGACATATAGAACAAGGGAATAGAATAGAAAACCCAGAAATGAACTCACAACTATATGGTCAACTAATCTTCAACAAAGCAGGAAAGAATATTCAATGGGATAAAAGACAGTCTCTTCAACACATGGTGTTGGGAAGAACTGGACAGGAATATGCAAAAGAATGAAACTGGACCACTTTCTTACACCATACACAAAAATAAATTCAAAATAGATGAAAGACCTAAATGTGAGACCTGAAAACACAAAAATCCTAGAACACAGGCAGTAATTTCTCTGACACAGACTGCAGCAACTTCTTCCTAGATATGTCTCCTGAGGCAACGGAAACAAAAGTAAAAATAAACTACGGGGACTTAATCAAAATAGCATGCTTCTACACAGCAAAGGAAACAATCAACAACACTAAAAGGCAAACTTCAGAAAGGAACAAGATATTTGCAAATGACATATTTGATAAAGGGTTAGGATCCAAAAAATATAAAGAACTTATACAACTGAATACCCAAAAAACAAATAACCCAGTTAAAAAATGGGCAGAAGATATGAAGACATTTTTCCAAAGAAGACATACAGACGGCCAACAGACACATAAAAAGATGCTCAACATCACTCATCATCAGGCAAATGTGCATCAAAACTACAGTGAAATATCACCTCACACCTGTCAGAATGGCTAAAATCAACAATACATGAAACAGGTGTTGGTGAGGATGGGGAGAAAGGGAAACCCTCTTGCACTCTTGGTGGGAACACAAACTGGTGCAGCCGCCGTGGAAAACAGTATGGAGTTTCCTCAGAAAGTTAAAAATAGAACTACACTATGATCCAGCAATCCCACTACTAGGTATTTACCCATAGAATACAAAACTACTAATTCAAAAGATACGTGTACCCTGATGTTTACAGAAGCATTATTCACAATACCCAATTATGGAAATAGCTCAAGTGTCCATCAACTGATGAATGGATAAAGAAGTGGTATGCACACACACACACACACACACACACACACACTGGAATATTAGTCAGCCATAAAAAAAGAATGAAATCTTGCCATTTGCAACAATGTGAATGGAACTAGAGAGTATTATGCTAAGTGAAATAAGAGAAAGACAAATACCATATGATTTCACTCACATGTGGAATTTAAGAAAACAAATGAGCAAAGGGAAAAAAGAGAAGCACACCAAGAAACAGACTCTTAACTATAGAGAACAAACTGATGGTAACCAGAATGAAAGTGAGTGGGGGGATGGGTGAAATAGGTGATGGAAATTAACGCGTACACTTGTTATGATGAGCACTGGGTGTCAGTGGAAGTGTTGGATCACTATATTGTATACCTAAAACCAATACTGTATGTTCACTAGCTGAAATTTAAATAAAAACTTAATCAATCAATCAATATAAATAAATAATATCCAAGTGGACACAGATACTATGCTTAGGAACTGTAAGACTTAATGTAGTTAAGATTCAGTTCTCTCCAAATTGGTCTACAGACCAAATGCAATCCCAATCAAAATCTCAATATATTTTTTTATAGAAATTGACAAGCTTATTCTAAAATATATATGGGAAAGTCAAGGAATTAGAATAGTCAAGACAAATTTGTAAAGGAGTTCTTATACTTCCTACTGTAAGACAATATAAACCTAAAGTAACCAACATGATGTGGTATTGCTGTAAAGATAGACACAAAGTTCAATGGAAGAGAAGAGGCAATCCAGCAAGAATCCACACATACACAGTCAACTCATCTTTTGTAAAGGTACTTGCCCTTGAAACTCCTGACTCTTAAATGTAGCCCTTTAGGCTGGATACCAGTTAAGATCTAGTGCTCTGCTGCTGCCTTCCTGTTGGCCTCCATTTCCAAATGTTACTTACTCCCTTCTAGATTTTGTACTGCTGTCCCTCAACTGCCTGTCAGGAGACTCTCCCCGGACTGTAACCTTTGGTGGCAACTGCTTACCTATTTTACATTTATTGTCTGTTGACTTTCAATGCCATTTTCTACCTGCTACAGTGAGCTACTTCCAAGAAACTGCAGCTGGCTCCATCCCCAAAAAGCCCATCTCAGTGAATGTATCAGATCCAAATTCCTGCTCCTCATGACCACCACCCCATCAAGCTATCTAAGTGAACCACGCCTAGACTTGCCCAAAGATACATTGGGACATAGGTAATCCCAATCATGTTCTCTGAAATTGGGTTCACTATACTGGTAAAGTCCATGAAAGACATTTAAGTTGCTATCGTTTAGAAAGTTTGCCTTTAAAACACTGGGCTAGTTATATTCTCCAATGACACAAGCCGTTACACATAATTCTCTTATCCTAACACTCCTGATATTATTTAGCCTGTCATGTTTTGCATCTAACAAGCACAAAAAGGAGTTTCTCTTCATAACCTTATTATCTTTGTCTCAAGGCAATCCAGGGTGAGATGTGACTTTTCTTCAGTTTCTATTTGTACAGTGGTTCAAAGTTCACTTTATCAGGTATAAATGAAACAGGTTAGTTTCTTTGGCAAGCTCTGTAAAATATCTGTAATTTTGTTTTATTCAACCTGAAAACAGCTTTTGTTTGTTTTGTAGGGCTTTTTGGTACTGTGGTTCTGTATATGTATCTCTACTTTGAGCTTTGTGCCCAGGTCTCTAGCCAGCTGCAAGTATTTTCTTCATATCAGTGACAATGTTCTGAGTTAATTTCACAAGTTTAAGTGGGAAGAGAAATTCTTGAATAGGTTCCAAACTGAATATAAATTTCCTCATTGGGTAGAAACAAGGATGTCATGAAAACTCTACCTGTATAACATTGTAAGTCTGCTTCCTTGTTGCAGGAATTCTGGAATCCGGGTGCCTGGGTGGCTCAGTTGGCTAAGTGACTGCCTTGGACTCAGGTCATGATCTCAGGGTCCTGGAATCGAGTCCCACATCAGGTTCCCTGCTCAGCGGGGAGCCTGCTTCTCCCTCTCCTTCTGCCTCTCTCCCTGCTTGTGCTCTCTCACTCTCTCTTTCTGCCAAATAAATAAATGAATTAATTTTAAAAAATAATAATAATTCTGGAATGCTTGCATCTAACAGTTTCACAGTAAATAACAGCTAGCATTTATTGGGCATTTCTTTTGAGTCAAGGACTGCTAAGCATATAATATGCATTATCCCATTTAATATTCACAAAAACCCCAGAGGTAAATTCCATAATCACATACATACATTACTAATGAAGAAACTAAATCTTAGAAGAGTTGAATAACTTACATAAAGTTACACAGCTAGTAACTCAGAGGGCAGAGCCCAACTGAATATATAGCCCAATCGTACACCGCTCTCTGTAGAAATACACCAACTGTTCCAGAAAATATTCCTGTTTTTTTTTCTTCAAAGGACTTTTAAAACTAGGCAAACCCAAACATTACATGGTGAAATAAATTTTCTTTTTAAAGTTCCTCTAGTTAAAGCAGAGATAAGCAAACTTTTTCTTGTAAAGAGCCGCACAGTAAATGTTTCAGGTTTTGTAGGTCTATCCCACTGTTTGTTTTTACAATCCTTTAAAAATGCAAAAACCTGTCTTCATTTGCTGGTACAAAACCAAGCCACAGGCCAAATAAGGCTTGAATGCTATGGTAAATTGGTAACCATTTTCACTAAACCTAAACTATAATACACATTTCATTCTATAATTTTTTCATAGACTCATTTAGACCTTTGCTTATTATTCATTCTATTTACTTAGAGCACAATTCCTTCCTGGGACATCTGATGATCCATCTTATTATGACTACAGAAAAACCTTCAAAATCACTACAAATTTGCCTTTCCATTATCTTTCCTTTTCCTTTTTCATTGTGCTCAGCTAATCAGAAAAAAAAGATTTCTGTACATTCAAAGCTCTTCTTTTGCTTCCTTTCCTATTGTTAGCAAAAGATAAAAGAAAAATTATGGATTTCCAGTATTTCCGTGCAACTTGTCTAGTGACTGTCACTTTAATTAGATGTCTCCATTTTGCTGTGTTTTCATTGGAAAGCAGTTTGGAGAGTCTCTCCTTCGTAATGTTTACCTAATCTGTCTTTTAGATCAGGTAGAATTTAAACACAATCTTTTTCTCAGCAATTGCTTAAACAAAGGATGATTCAAGAATATATCAGAAAAGTCATTTCCTCCTCAACTACTCTTCTATTTATTACATATCTGCATTAAAATGATATGGTAATGAATACAAATGCCGTTAATCCACTTCACAACTCAATCTGAGAAATTATTTTATGGGGAGGCCTAATCATGGGCAGATGCCAAGAATCACCTTCTCCATTCTTGGTGTAAAATGTCCACTGATCTGCTCTCCACAACAGAATGACATGTTTCCTTTCCTGACTTTTAAGTCCAAGACCTTCTTATCCTGTGTCTCTGTCTCCTATCCCAATACAAAACACCATCTTTAAAGTAGACTTAAAACTTCACAAGCAGGCACGGCAATTACAAAAATAATTGTAATTTCTCTCAATGAGAAAAGTCTTAGTGGAACGGTTTAGCTTAGGTTTTGCTAAATCCAAACAAGAAAGAAATAACCAAAATGAAATCTTGAAATCAATAAAGTATTAAAAAAATATATCTCCAGGGTTAGTTTTAGAAAATTGAATCCAAAAGTACATAGCTGATACAAAAGGTACAGCCATGACAAAGACTGACAAGCTAACTTGCACAGGAGAAATGGAAAATACCAAATGAGGTATTAACTGGAAAGTACAAACTATTTATCTAACCTTCCTATAACAGACAAAGAGAAAGCAGTATTAATAAGATATCAATGTCACCATTATCCACTGTGGGTCCACTGGCTTTGTTACCTTAAGTAAAACGAGTGCCCCACAAATTTCCAGAATACTAATACTTGCTTCTAATAATTCTAATAATTCTTCTAGAACATTGATAGTTATGAAGTATATGGAATTACTTTGAAAACAAAAAGGACAGATATATTTAAGATATTAGGATTGATAATATAGGTAGAAGAGATCATAATAATAAATCAAAAACTAAAGAAGATGCAAATAATGCTTTCTTTTTTTCTTGTATATATATACTTAGATTACAGAGTCCCTGCCAAGACTAGACCAAGCTGAGACACTGCTCCCTACCACTTTTCCAGGCCAATCTTCCATGATGTCATTAACAAATTCACTTGCTTTTTATTTCAGATTATTTCTGTAAACCTGGAAGTAGATTCTATAGTCTCTTCCATCCTGCAAAGACTTCCTCAAAACTCTAAAAGGAAGGCAACACTCAACTTTAGTAAAAACAGAAGATACATTTCAAACTACAAAAACAAATCCCAATATAACACTGATACAGTAAAAGCTGTCTTAATCCACTGATTGAAATAATTGATGTTCTCCATATTCTAATTATGTCTACAAAGTATTAGAAAGCATAAAATAATCTGAAAAATCCATGGGGCTGGCGTCAGGGTAGAAAGAGGGTTGGTAAAAGCTTCCAACAATGAATTCTACTTTAATGGACTTTTCCATTAACCAACATCTGATCCTGATTGAATCAGGCGAGAATCTTTTTTTTTCCGACTATGAAACATTTTAGTGTAGAGGTGAGAGTGAGTGAGGAGCAGAAAATCAGCTATAGTTTTGTACTCCAGAAGAGCAGACCTCAATGGGCAGTATGCTGTGAGGTTATCAGTTGTGCCCCATGTCACAACACCCAGTGCTAATTAAAATATGGTATAATGCTGATTTATAGTCTAGATGTTGGTAATTTCCATACATTATTTCCAAAAATTCTATCATTGACATGTATAATTGCTATGGTATGATTATGAGTTCCTAAGATGCCAAGCGGCTCCCAGACTGCAAGAACATTCAAATAACAAATGATATTCATTATTTATTAAAAAAATAAAAGTTAAACAGCACTGGATTCTTATGCTTTTCCAGTATTTAAAGAAAACTAAATCTTCAGGTATGGATCAAGACTGGAAATAAACATTTATGGAAATCCTGCCAATTTTTCAGGTCATTACAAATCATCAATTAAGTAGTAAGAACTTATGGTAGTTTGAGAATTGTTCTAATGAAGCCATGGACTCAGAAAAAAACTGTTTCATATCAATAAAAATTCTATTCCACAGTCAATTCTGACCGCAACAAGCATAATGTAAATATATATCACTGGTTACTAACAAAAAGGAGGGAAAGAATTGATATTATAATCTATATCCACTAACTCAATGCCATCTCAAAAACTACTACTTTCCACTGATGGCAATTCAACAGCTGAAGGCTTACAATTTTTAAAGCACCATGTGAGACCCTTTAAATTATCTAATATTATTCTCATAGCAATTTTGTAGGTAGATGCCACTCCTATCTTGTAGACAGGAAAATGAGGTTTAGAGAATATATATAACTTGCCAAATACTATATTTTTATTAAGTGGAGAACCAAGGAATCAAACCCAAACAATTTACTTCTGAACCTGTCCTTACCCTGGGATCAGATGTGAAAAAGAACAAACTGACAGGCTGGAAGTGCAATCACAGCTTCAAAATTGTATTCCAGTTTGATTTTATATAGATGCATCTAATTCTGAAAACTCTATAAAATGGTTTCTAAACTTCTTTCTAAATAAAAGTACTTATAAGACAACTGGTCTAATCATTCAAGAGATCATATCATGGGAGAAAAGAGAGGAGAATGTTTAAGAAAAAATGAAACTAGAGATAAAGCAAGTAAATGTAATGCATGGTCTTTATCTGAGTCCTGGATAGAAGAAAACAACTACAAATACTTTTGGCAAAATTCAGGAAATTCGCATATGGACTGAGTTTTAGGTTAAATGTGTGAATTACCAACGTTGTGAGATGTTACTGCTGTCGTATTATAAGAGAAAGGTTTTTTTGAAGTTAACTATTTAAAGAAATATTACTGTGAAATATTTAGAGATTACCTCTCATGATTTCTGTAATTTACCTGAAAATATTACAGCAAAACAATCAATTAAGCATCCATAGCAAAAGGATAAAAACTGAGAAATCTAGGAATAAATGTATGGTTGTGCATTTTGCTACTATCCTCACTTTCCTGTATACTTCAAGTTTTCTCAAAATAAAAAGTCAAAATTTCAAAAACTGCTCACATGAAAGAAGTCAATGTTTATCTTTCAGCTCTGAAACAATTGTTCTTTACCAGTATTTAGCATCATGTTATTTTTTTTAATCCTTTGACCTTATCTAAATCATACTTCTTGACAGAGGAAAAATGGTGCTCCATCACATGAAACTGTCAAAGGGCAATCACTCTGCTCACTTTGAGAAGCCAACAGGAAAGTGTGGAAGATCTCTTCCTGCTTGGAAGACCTGGGCCATGGCTGTCCAAGTCTTCTTAAGTGTCATCATTCACTAGCATACTTCTCATCAATCGAGTAAATTATTCACTGAGAAGCTCTTATTGTTACCACATTGATCAGGAAGAAACTGATGGACAAAGGACTGCTGTCAACCTCGGCAAATTACAACTATCCTCTCTTTGTCTTTGAAATCAAATTCCTTGACAGAAGTGACCTTATCCTGAATCCAATAAATTTCCAATTTCCAAAAAACTCAACTGAAGAGCTATAAAACCTGAAAATTCTCTTGTGCTTTCTCCTCCTTTGCTTCCAGTTACCATCCTAAAAGGATCAGCTGAAGGCCATCCATTGGATCAACCAACCTAAGAAGAAAGAATCATACCAGGCCAGGTATATGAATATTTTAGATATATTGGGGACTAATATATCAAGCAGCTTTCCAGTTATATAAATATACTGAGTAATAGCAGTAGTTGTTATAATAGTTACTCTCCTCTCTTCTTGTGAAAAAACTATGTGATAACAGACTCAATTCATATGTTATTAGAAGAAAATATAATCAGTGGAGAATATTTTTTAATCTTGAAAAGAAACTCTGACAGGATATTAGGAATCTGATAATATAATAATAATAATTCCTTTCTCCAATTGGGCCAGATGGTTTTCTTCTTGGTATACTCGTACTATAACAATTACCATTACTAAGCCTTTTTCATGGACCAGACATTGTGCCTAGTACAATCTGTAATATATATCATTCCAGTCACTCTTCAGTACAACCTTAAAATGCAAGTTTGCAATTCACTCAAAGTCACACTGTAAGTGGCAGAGCTGTGATTCAAACCAAGTACGACTGACTCTACACCAGTGTGATAAACGGCAGGGCTCCATTGTGAGATGTTCTGATTTGACAGCACACCACATTGATGTGTGCACACAAATTTACTTCCCTAACAGTACTTGTTCTACATCATGATTCTACCTTTGTTTTCTGAAATCAAACTCATATGTACATATTGTATACATGATCAAAATAAGAAAAATAAAAAGCCATGTCCTTCCCTTACTCTCCCCTCCTACAACCTAAAGCCAAAAGCATAATTATTTTTGGAAGTATTTTTTTAATTGATTAAATCTGCACTCTGTACTGACTAATTTAGAAAAAAGGGCAGCAAATATCAAAATCTTCAGTCAAAAGAAGTTTGGGAAAGAGTCCATTTGACATGGTTCTTGGTCCTAAGTACAAGCCTTACAACACAGGGACAAAGAACACTTTCCTTGTCATTGAACATTTACAAAATCATGAACATTTACTGCTCGATAAATATCAGATAATTTGTGTAATGGTTCTTCAAACAGAGAAGTTTCTGGAATTAGAATAGAAATAAGAAGGAAACTATTTCATTCTCTTATTGTTAAAGTTCCTAAGATCTGCCCTTCCTGGCAATCTTTAGTATCAGTGGAAAACACCTATACTACAAACTAGTTATAACAACAATATTCTTGACTCTCCTCCATTGCTTTCTCTCTTAAAGAATGTGTTTTAGCCTGAAGTCATTTTGCCTCATCATTACGGAGTGAAAATATATACACAATTGTCAGAAACCACTGCTGTCTTTTAAACTGTACTTTCTAACAAAACTAAGTCATTTATCAAAACACCTCCCATCTCTGACAATATCATAACTAATAGTGAGCAACTTTTCTGCTTTTCCCAAGAATCAACAGAAAAAGATGAAGACTCTGACGCTGCTGGCGTGCATCTGTGTACTGAGTGCTTGCTTCTCAGTAAGTATCCACCCAAGTAACTGTAATTCTTATATATCAATAACATTTAGTGTATATAACTAATTGAGACTTGAAAAGTACGTGCAATTCCAATTTCCAAGAAGCTTAACATCTTTTGTTTTCTCTGAAACATAATAGAGAACAGCTTATTGAAGCACAAGGAAATGATTCATTTCACTCATTTTAATCAATATTTCCACTGCACTAACTTTATCACAGGTGTGTTGAAATAAGATGGAGATGCAGAAAAATGGATCCTATAGGGCCTCACTGGTGTAGAACATGGATTCCATTTTCAGTGTATCGGGAAGTCTCAAGATGACTAGAGTGTCCACAGGGGAAGGACGTGACTCTAGGTCCTAGGCAGAAAACAGATTTCAGGGGACAAAAGCTAAGGTAGAGAAACCAGGCAAGAAGCTAAGGCAGTGGTCCAGATAAAAGATGACAGTATCCTGTACTAAATGTCAGCAATTAAAACAAAATATGTAGGTGGATTTAAGATATAGTTTGGTGATTAAGTCTGCCATAATTTATGCTGCTTAGGTGTGTAGTGAAAGAAAGAAATGAACATAAGAGTTCTGTTTTAGACATGTTAAATTTGAAATGGCTATTAGACTTCTACAAGGAGATGTCAAAGAGGCAACTGGATATACACTGTCTGGAGTTCAAAAAGAAGTTTAAGAATGCAGTTTATGGGGCGCCTGGGTAGCACAGCAGTTAAGCGTCTGCCTGCGGCTCAGGGCGTGATCCCGGCGTTGTGGGATCGAGCCCCACATCAGGCTCCTCCGCTAGGAGCCTGCTTCTTCCTCTCCCACTCCCCCTGCTTGTGTTCCCTCTCTCGCTGGCTGTCTCTCTCTCTGTCAAATAAATAAATAAAAATCTTTTAAAAAAATGCAGTTTATGTTTTAAAGGTATTTGAAGCCATGGGACCTTATAACATTACCTAGAGAAAACATATAGGTAGTTTGGATATGTATAGGGAAAATGAAAGAAGCACAAAAGGGGACAGGAAAGCACAGTTTCCAAAACCAAGAGAAGATTACAAGATGGACCCTACCTTTATGATATTTAGGGTCTGGGACACCTGGGTGGCTCAGTTGGTTAAGCATCTGCCTTCAGCTCAGGTCATGATCCCAGGGTTCTGTGATCGAGCCCTGCACTGGGCTCCCGGCTCAGCAGGGGAGTTTGCTTCTTCCTCTCCTTCTACCCCTCTCCCTCTGCCCCCTGCCCCTCTCCCACTCGTGCACTCTCTCTGTCTCAAATAAATAAATAAGGTTTAAAAAAATATATATTTAGGGTCTACTGGGAAAGGAAAATTGAAATAAGTAGTGATTAAAGGGAATACATGATGTAATAAAGACCAATATTTAGGCTATATATCTGTATGTATTTGTTCACTTTTATTTTGACAATTTGAAGAAAGGGTCAAGAAGTGTAATGTAGATTTACTAAACGTGGCTGAATAGCCTCAGAATACTATGACTATAAAAAATAGAGCAGGAGAACTGCTAAGGTAGGTGGAATTACTCTTGGGTATTCTCCTATGCCCCACTTACCACATAATACCCATCCCCCCACCAAAAAAACATCTTGGGCTTTGCCCTGGACCCTAGTGCTGATTTCCATGATTACAGCACAAAGTGCACTCAAATGGGGCTCAGAAAACGTGGGTTTATGTTCATCATCTGAACATTCAGATGAATCTTGAGCTATAACCTATCTATAGGGCCCCAATTTCCCTATGTGGAAACAGTAACAACAGTATATGCCTAACAAAGCTGCTGAAGAATAAATAAGAACCACATGTATTTGTAAACTGTAAAGCTGAGTACAGATGTAAAAATTATGACTGCAAAATTGTTATAATCTCTATTTACAAACGTACACATATTCTCCTAAAATTTACTTAATCTCTTTGGGATTCAGTTTCTTCATCTGTATAATGAAAATAATAATAGTAATCACCTTCTAGTGTTGCTAAGGAATTAAGAAAATTTATATTTGTAAACCACTTAAAATAGGGTCTGACACAAAGTAAGTACACAAAAAAGTAAAAGGACTTTTTTACAAAGATAAATGACAGATGTAAACAAACAAATGAGGATATATTAAATATGTTCTTCCTGGCTTATCTATATTTATTATAAGCACTTGCATCCTTCAATCTAAGCTCAAACCTTTAGAGGCATTTTCAACCCCTCCCCCTCTCAAGCTTCCCTAATCCCGATTCTAATCAAAAAGTTCTGTCAAAGCCATCCATAACTGCCAATCATAATGATAATTAGTCAATATATTTTGAGTAAACTAGTCAAACTGGTCATTTGATACATGTTCAATGCTAAGCTAACATTAAAGGTAATAGGATTTTAATTAATTTGTCTTCATCAAAACATCACAGGTATTATTTAGGTCATCTAAATTAAAATAGCTGAAACTTGTTCACATAATAAACACTTAAAAATGTTATGATTTTATTTGATGAGAAATTTGGCTTTTTATTTTCAATTCTATGCATTTGTTCATTCAGTAAATATCTAGTGGGTGCCTATTATGAGCCAGTCATAGTTCTAGGTATTGGGCAAGCAGAGATCAACAAAACAAAATCCCCGCCCTCATGAAGTTAATCATCGATTAAGGGAATGAACAGCATTAACTATTTCAAAGCATGGAAGTCATAGAATTAGACTTCAGATCTGCAATTTAATTTAATTTGAATCACTTCATCAATGAGTACACTGAGATCCAGTGAAATTAAGTGATTTGCCCAAAGTCACTCAGTATTAATGGCAGATGCAGAACAGACCCAAACCTCCTCTGATGGTCTCCTGCAGAGTGCTTCAAACACCCTCCTCTACCATCTGGGAGTTCTTCACACCATCCTCACACACCACACAAAAAAAGTAGAGACTGAGCTGGTGGAATTCAAGGCCCCCATCCTGCTTCAATCAAATCAATTTTCTGATTATCTGGACCACATATTGAATCTTGAGGAAAAATCTGCTTGAATAATATGACCTGCTTATTTTATAGTAGAAAAATACCACCCTGTAATAGAACATCTCCTGAGACGTTCCACGATCAGAGGAGCATCCTGGGTTCAGAGTTGCAGCCTCTGGAATTCTATGCCCGTTTATAAGAGAGCTATGGAAAAATACCAGTGATGTGGATCACAAGCCAATATTTTAATTTATGAACATTCTAAGTTATGAACTAAAACATCCTGGATAATTTAATTTTTTTAAACAATTAATGCTTTCCAAAGTTATTTTTAAGGCTGTGTAAATTAGTCTCTGAAGGAGTTATCTTAGCTGAACAGCTCCGCTAGTCTCTCAAAAGTTGTCACCTTTCCTATGCCAAGATTTATAGTGTGGGACTGGAATGATTTATCTGTTAGGTGGTCTCAAAAGGGTTTATGTGGAAATTATCAGGAGGTAAAAAGTTACCTATCCTTGCTTGGAACTCTGAGGTGTGCCCCCTTATCCTTATGTTAATATTTCTTTTCTCTAATTTAAATTAATATAACTGATAATTTAAAATTTTAGTATGAGATGGAATGCAGGAAAAAAAGAATATAGACAAATTGCAGTATGTTTAGATATAAGATACTGAAACAGTGATGGTTCTATAACTCAAATAATGTCAGGAACTACGAATGTTAATCTTGCAGAATACGAGACCCAGATGACATGGTAAATATTTTCAAATTTTGAAGGTCTCCAGGATCTTCTACGTGCTGCCAAAGTGCAAAATTAGGACCAGGAATGAATACCTGAAAAAAAACAAATCTCTGTTCTGTTAAGAATGGAAATCTCCCCCCCCAAAAAAAAAATCTATTTAGTATCAAAAAGAACTCTCTAACAGGCAACCTGGTGAGACACGGTAGAGAATTCCCAAATAGAAATATTTGTCAAGCATAGGCTGGAAAGCCATTCAGGTATACTGGGGAAAAAGATCAAGTACTGGTTGTGGAATTGGACTAAATCAGTGTTCTTTTCAGACATGAACGTCTTTGAGAAATCATGAAAGCTACAGGTTCTCTGCAGACAAAATACATAAACATGCAAAATTTTCCTACAATATCATAGGATTCAATGACCATTGAGTTTCTGTAATTATAATTTTTATAATGATACAATAAAAAGGTAGTGGCCAGGGTGCCTGGCTGGCTCAGTTAGTAGAGCTTGCGACTCTTGAACTTGGGGACTTGAGTTCGAGCCCCACTTTGGGTGTAGAGCCTACTTTAAAGGAATATTTAATTTTAAATATTAATGGCCAAATTCTTTTTCCAATTTAAAAAAGCTAAAAACTAAGTTTTCTTCTTTGTGGAGGATATAAAGGTGAAGTGGGGTATTTGTTAAGTTGGTTGTTTGGAATGTTGTTATTTTTTGATGATGGCAGATGTGAAAGGTGTGATTCAAGAAAGACTCCTTGAGGGGCTCCTGGGTGGCACAGCGGTTAAGCGTCTGCCTTCGGCTCAGGGCGTGATCCCAGTGTTCTGGGATCGAGCCCCACATCAGGCTCCTCAGCTATGAGCCTGCTTCTTCCTCTCCCACTCCCCCTGCTTGTGTTCCCTCTCTCACTGGCTGTCTCTATCTCTGTCAAATAAATAAATAAAATCTTTAAAAAAAAAAAAAAAAAGAAAGAAAGAAAGACTCCTTGATCTCAGCTGAATGTCTTGGACTGAAGTTTCATGAACAGAGTACAGCAAACAGGGTGTCCTTTTACTCAGTCCTCAGGCAGTAACTTGATCCTTTTCTTCTACCAGAGGAAGAAGAGAGAAACTATAAGCACAAAGGGCAGATCTAGCTAATCCTCCAAGCTTGAACCCACAGGAATATATCCATTGTAGCTAGCTCAGAATAAATGCTTGAGGAAATGAAATTCTCTAATAGCAAGTTGTTATGGAGATTTGGTGAAATTAGAAGAATAATCACTCAACCCACTGCAATCTGGTTTTCATTCCCAAAACTCCGTAAATACTGCCCATCCAACATTCAGCAATAATCCCCTACTTGATAAATCAATGGATGTTTTCAGTTCTTGCACTTTCTTTCTTTCCACAGCTCAGTGAAGGTCGAAAAAAGCCATGGAAAATACAGCACAAAAAGAATAATGTCCAACAACATACATTAGACCGCCGATTACAACTGTATCCAAAATTTCAACCTAACTGGAATCTATTAACTCAAAAGCACTTAATTTTTGGTCCACACAAATACCCAAAGCCTTCACATCCAATCAGGAGAAAGCCAAAGCCAAAACCTCCCCGGCCATCTAAGTGTCCAGCTAAAAATAACACCGCGGTCAATAATAACACCTCAGGAGCTACCACTCAAATCCCATCTTTGAGTCCCACATCTACTTCCAACAAAATTACTGAATCTCCAGGTGTGACTTCTCCTATTCAGAATACTACCCCCTTACCTGTAAGAGACAATACCAATGCGGGCTCTTCTGCAGCTACCCCATCGCCACAACCTTCCCCAGCTTTGCCAGACACCACAGCTGCCCCACTGACATCTTCCCCAACTCTGCCAGAGACTACAGCTGCCCCACCTACATCTTCCCTAACTACACCAGCACAACCTTCCCCAGTTCCACTGGGCAGCACAGCTGCCCCAAATACCACACCCAATCCTTCCCCAACCACTCCTGCACCTGACACTTCCGAAACTACAATTGCACCCACAATCCAAACTACCACTCCAGCCACTATTCAAAATACTACTGTTGAACAACCAACCTCACCTTCCAGCCAAAATGAGAATTCTCGATTCTGGCAATATATTTATGATGTAATAAAGTACCTTTCTGGTATTATACCAAACAAATAGTACATCATATATTATATCTGTTGTCAGATATGATTTATGAGTGCAGAACTACCACCTTTACTTTTACCACCAATCTCAAAGTGAAATTACAATATTCCTCAAATTAAAAGCACTATCACTAATCTTTGAATCTATTTACCTCACATGACTTATTAACATGAAAAACCACCTCTATCCCACAAAACAGGTGCATAACATAATTGAAGATCACTTTGTGGAACCTATAGAGATAGCCCACTGAGGGGGGAAAAGACATTAGCTAAACAGAGAAAATTACATGGATCAGGAACCATTTACTTTTCCCTAAATGTTGGAAACAGTAAGGTCACTACTCTGTACCCCCAACCAAGAATCCACCTGAATTGTCTAATCCCACAAATATAAAGAGTTAAAATTAGGTCTCTCAAACAAACAAAAACATGTAAATCTAGATAGACCTATCATTATATTACTGATAAGAGACAAAAATTCTTTAAACAATCATCTTAAATCTTCAAATCCAATTGCATTCCACAAAGTGTGAACCAAGGAAGAGGAAAGTTGATTTGAAGTGAAGATCTGAAGTGAGTGAAAACAGAATCTGGCAGTCAAGCACAAACCAGGTCTCTGGCACTATGTATTTGAGAGCACATAATTGTTTAGGCTTTATGGTTGATATTTATTGTATTGTATCTAAGTTAATTTGGATCCAATGTACTTATTCTAGCCTCTGTGAATCACAAGACTTTTTGTGTATGTTCACATGGTGGTCATAATATTTTACTATGAATTCAATTGATTTCATCTTACTAATTCAATTAATTCACATTAATTCAATATGAAATATATTCAGCAGCAGAATATTTTTTTAAAACTTTTAACCATCTATTTAAATGTGTTTTAAAGCAAACCATACCAAACTACTGTCCTGATGTCACGTTTGCAAAACTGTCTTGAAAATAAACCCTGAATCTAGTCAAGAGAAGAATAAAAGCTACCTACTTGGTATAGAGAGATAATGTTAATTTGGGATGTGGAGGTATTTTTACTTTGTGTTACTCTGATGATTTTATTTAGATTTTTTGTCAACTAATAAAGACTTCACATAGCAATCTGTTTTCATTGTGTGTATGTGGAAGCCCCTTACCACTAAGATTCTGAGAAGGGTAAAAAGGAACATCTGTATTCTTGTCAACTCTGCCACTAATCAGCCAATGACCTGGGTAGGACACTCAATATCTCTGAACACTAGGGTTTTTTAATACTTTAAGCAAAGTGGTTAATTTACTTAGATTAACTTAATCTTTACTTAGTCTTAACTTACAAATACGTTTCAACTCCAAATGCTGTGTTTGCCCTATGCTTCCCAGACTGACAATAAAAGACCCCCAGTCCTCTCACTTAATTCTGTTCCTTCAGTCTCATTTCAGACTAGCTCAAAAAGAACTACCAGAAAGAGAAATTAAGAAAACAATTCCATTTATAGTTGCACCAGAAATAACAAAGTTCCTAGGAATAAATTTAAAAGGAGGTAAAAGAATAGGACACTGAAAACTGTAAGTCACTGATGAAAGAAACTGAAAGAGACACAAATCAATGAAAAGATATGCCCTGCTCATGGATTGGGAAAATAAGTATTGTTAAGATGTCTATCCTACCCAAAGTAATCTGCAGACTCGCAATCTTTGTCAACATTCCAGCAGCATTTTTCACAGAAATAGAAAAAACAATCCTAAAATTTGTGTGGAACCGAAAAAGACCCTGAATAGCCAAGCAACCTTGAGAAAGAAAAATAAAGCTAGAGGCATCACACTTTCTGAATTCAAACTATATTACAAAGTTATACTAATCAACGCAGAACAATAGTGGCACAAAAACAGACACACAGATCAATGAAACAAAACAGAGAACCCAGAAATAAACACACACATATATAGTCAATTAACTTAGGACAAAGGAGCCAAGAACATACAATGGGGAAAGGATTGTCTTTTCAGTAAATGGTGCTGGAAGAACTGGACATCCATACACAAAAGAATGAAACTGGAGCACTATCTTACACCATACACATACACACACACACACACACACACACACACACACACACAAACTCAAAATGGATTAAAGACTTGAACATTAAGACCTGACACCATAAAGCTCCTAAAAGAAAACACAGGGGGTAAGCTCTTTGACATTGATCTTGGGAATAATTTTTTTGGATTTGATATCAAAAGCAAAAATAAACAAGTGATACTACATCAAATTAAAAGGCTACGCAGGAAATGAAACCATCAACAAAGTAAAAAGGCAACCTATGGCTGACAGAAAATATTTACAAATCATATATCTAACAAGGGGTTACTATCCAAAATATATAAAGAACTTGTACAACTTAACAGAGAAAAAAAACAATCTGATTTAAAAATGGGCAGAGGAACCGAAAAGACATTTTTCTGAAAGAGACATACAAATGGCCAACAGGTACATAAAAGTTGCTCACCACAACTGATCATGAGAAAATACAAATCAAAACCACAATGAGGTATCTCTCACATCTGTTTGAATGGCTATCAAAAAGACAAAAAATAACAAGTGTTGGTGGGGGTATATAGAAAAGGGAACCTTTGTGCACTGTTGATAGGAAAGTAAGTTGGGGCAGCCACTAGGGAAACAGTATGGAGGTTCCTCAAAAAATTTAAAATAGAGTGGCACCTGGGTGGCTCAGTTGGTTAAGTGTCCGATTCTTGATCTCAGCTCAGGTCTTCATCTTGGGATCCTGAGTTCAAGCCTCACACTGGGTTCCATGCTGAGCACAGAGCCTACTTTAAAAAAAAAATTAAAATTAGAAATACCATATGATCCAGTAATTCCACTGGTAGATACTTCTCCAAGGAAAACAAAATCACTATCTTGGAACATATCTGGTTAAATCGTATAGTAGTATTGTTTTCCCCACTGATTTTAGTAACTCTAATGTTTAGAATTTTTTAAAACTTTGATGTTTCTCTGAAGTATCTGTGTTGGAGTCATTAGAGTTGAATTTTGCAACTTCAATTTTTACTACAAAACGTTTCAACATAAATTTGATGCTTCTCATCATCTTAAAAAATATAGTTAATGGCCATTGATTAGAAAAACAAAAAATTACTTAATCCCTTTGATTTGTGTCAGTATGGAAGAAATAAAATTTCCAAGGTCTGTACTCTTCCTGCGGAGAAGCTAGAGTACAAGTAGAGTTGGTTGTGTCTTAGGTGTCAGGGTGATATATCCCATCCAAAGCAGCCCAGAGCCCAAAAAGCTACAGGACTGAACATAAGCCACAGTCTTATATAGGAAGACAGTGGGATGAAGATGGGGAAACCAAAAAATGAAGAATTAAGACATATACACATGACCTATTTATTCCTATTCTATACAAATAGAACACTCTCCCCAGATGGTTTCAGTTTTACTAATAAAATAGATCCTAGAAACTCTTCCAGTCTGTTGTTGTCTTTCAAGAAAATGAAGATGAAATAAGGAAGTACATATATACTATCTAAAAATGTTTTATGAGTTTGAGACAGTACAGTGTGCAGTCTTTACCGCTGACCATATCATCTCAGGTTCTAAACAGGCTAAAGCTCCCAAATTTTCATAAAATTTCCATGAACTTAGCCTGTTTTCATATTCAACAATTTCATTCCTTCCCCTCAACCTGTGTCCTCCCTGAGAGAATTCCAGCCAATTCTACAAGTGGCAGCCAAAGAAATATTCTCCTATAACTTCAACCAACAGGTGAAAAATTATATGAACTTCTTAAAGAAATGACCATCAGCAAAGGACAGTGCTTCTACACTCATCCAACTTGTAGTATAAAGCACATTTTCTAAATTTAACCAGATCATATTATCGATGAGAACTAGTATCACCCTTCTTCTTAACCTTCTTAAGCTATTTCTCCAGGCTGTACCAAATTGTACTTCCTCTTGAAGCTGGAGATTCTTTTTTTTTAAATCATTTATTTGAGAAAGAGCACAAGAGAGCAAGAGATAGCACGAGCAGGGGGAGGGGCAGAGGGAGAGAGAGAAGCAGACTCCCACTGAACAGTGAGCCCGACGCGGGAGCTCAATCCCAGGACCTGAGCCAAAGGCAGATGCTTAACTGACAAAGCCACCCAGGCACCCCTTGAAGTAGGACATTCTGCACCCTGTTTGAAAGCTGATGTGACTAATATTGCTGAAACTGCTGGCAGAAGAGAGAAAAAGAAAGAATTACGCTTCAAGAACAGGGAATTTTACTAGACACTTTGCAGAATACAATATGGTTGATATGTGTATTACCTTGTAGCAAATACTATTCCCAATGGTGGGATGGGCTCCATATCATGCTTCAAGATCATACTAAGTAAAAGACAGGGTTGGGCCTCAAACCCTGTACTAACAGTCAACGTAGTCTGGCCATGCCTCCTGTTCCCCCCAGCCATCACCCCCTATCACTCCTCCCCAACACCTATGCTTTACGTCGTCATGATCAGTTAACTGAGGTACAAGTCCATCTGGATTTGTGCCCTTGTTGATCAAGAATGAGGAATTTCAAATCACACCTTAAAAGTACAATGCAAAACTCCCCTGTCTTGAGCTGAAAATTTTAAGTGACTATATAGCTTAGTTAGCTTACAGGTGAGTCTATAACAGCCATCTTAAGTTGCTTCTGGCAAAACAACTTACAAGTGACAGCCAATGACATTTTCCCCCAGCCTTCCATCCTAAAAGAGATAGCTACTAGTGTTCCAGTTCTTTAAAAACAAAGCCTTGAATTCAGAAATCTTTTGATTAGTACTTGCATTACTTAAAATGCTCTTATGGAGTGAATGCAAAGTTTAATGATAGCAAACTGTCTTCTCACCTACAGCTAAAGTTGTACTGAGGAATGGCTACCTCTAGCAGCGGCCCTCTACCATATTCATAGGGCCTTGTAGCTCCTCTCTGGAGCTATGGCACAGGAGGCAGGAAAGAGTGACTCCCTGGGCCAGGGAAATAAGGAAACTTTTTAGGCTTATGCAATAGAATATTTTCCTTATGTCTAGCTTTAAACTCAGAGGCACTAATACATACGTACATACATACATAGTAGAAACTGGCTATATACACATACACCATTAAAGGACCCTACCCAGCTTAGTGCTTGATTTGCTCAAAGACACAGCATAGTGTAACAGAAAGATCACCAGCTTTAAAACCAGACCAACTCAAATTTGAATCCCAGCACTAGCCGTTCCTCTGCTGTGTGACTTTGGGCAAATTATACAACCTCCTGGAATCTCAGTTTTCCCATCTAAGTACCAGGTGCAAAACATATACACCAAAGAGCTACTAAAAGCTGAAGCAACAAGAAGGCAAAACAATACACTTTGGGAGACAGTTTGGCAGTTTCTTAAAAAGTATTACCACATGATCCAGAAGTCCTGTTCCTAAGTATTTACCCAAAGGAGTTGACAACTTATGTCTATATAAAAACCTGCATATGAATGTTTATAGAAGCTTTATTGAAAATTGCCAAAATTTGGAAGCAATCAAAATACAATAATTCAATAATTGAATGGATAAACAAATTGTGGTACATCCATATGATAGATACTAACTCAATAATAAAAAGAAATGAGCTACTAGTCATGAAAAGACACGGAGGAACCTTAAGTGCATATTGCTAAGTAAAGGAAATCAGTCTGCAAAGGCTACATACTATATGATTCAGATTATGTGGCACACTGAAAAATACAAAACTCTGAAGACAGTAGAAAAGATCAATAGTTGCCAGGGGTGGGGAGTGGGAGGCTGTGGATGAACAGATGAAGGACAGGGGATTTTTAAGGCAGTGAAACTACTCTGTATGATATCATAATGGTGGACACATGGCATTTTTCATTTGCCAAAATCCATAGACTGTACAGTACAAAGAGTGAACCCTAATGTAAACTATGGACTTTAATAAACAAATACATAAAATTTTCTTAAAAAATTAAACAAGATGATGTACATAACTACCTAGCCTACTAACTAGCACATGCTAGGCTAATACATGAGAGGTTCTATTGGTTTTATTCTTTTTCTGAGTTTAATATTATATCATTTAGACATAGTTTCTGTTTACATAGTGATCTTTTTTTTTTTTAAAGATTTTATTTATTTATTCAACAGAGATAGAGACAGCCAGCGAGAGAGGGAACACAAGCAGGGGGAGTGGGAGAGGAAGAAGCAGGCTCATAGTGGAAGAGCCTGATGTGGGGCTCGATCCCATAATGCTGGGATCACGCCCTGAGCCGAAGGCAGACGCTTAACCGCTGTGCCACCCAGGCGCCCCTACATAGTGATCTTAAATATAGTTTGTTTGGATGCAGTTCTGTTTCTGTTGGATTTGTTATTTAAAAATTTAATTGGTGGGGCACCTGGGTGGTGCAGTCCGTTAAGCGTCTGACTCTTGATTTTGGCTCAGGTCATGATCTCAGGGTGGCAAAATCCAGCTCAGCAGTAGCCTCTGTGCTCAGCCTGAAAGTCCGCTTGAGATTCTCTCTCCTCCCTCTGCCCCTCCCGCTCATGTATGCATGCGGGCTCGCTCTCTCTCTCTCAAATAAATAAATAAATCTTTTTAAAAATCTAATTGGTTACCAAAAGAGAATTAGTTATCCTTTATTACCATGGATCAGTTCAAAGAAATGTAGCATTTTCTCCTCTGCTGCTTATCCTATACAAAGTCAGTAGTTTGTTGTCAAAGCAAGGGTAAGGATGTGGAGAAAGGGGAACCCTCTCACACTGTTGGTGGGAACACAAACTCGTGCAGCCACTCTGAAAAACAGTACGGAGGTTCCTCAGAAAGTTAAAAATAGGGACACTGGCTCAGTCAGTTAAGCATCTGCCTTCAGCTCAGGTCGCGATCCCCGGGTCCTAGGATGGAGCCCTGCACTGGGCTCCCTGCCCAATGGGGAGCCTGATTCTCTCTCTGCCTGCCACTCTCCCTGCTTGTGCTCTCTCTCTCTCTGACAAATAAATAAATAAAATCTTTTTTTAAAAAAGTTAAAAATAGAACTACCCTATGACCCGGCGATTGCACTACTAGATATTCATCCAAAAGATACAAAAATAGTGATTCGAAGGGGCACATGCACTCCAATGTTTATAGCAGCAATGTCCACAGCAGCCAAAATATGGAAAGAGCCCAGATGTCCAACAACAGATGAATGAATAGAGAAGATACAATGTGTGTGCGTGTGTGTGTGTGTGTGTGTATACACACACATAAAATGGATTATTACTTGGCCATCCAAAAGAATGAAATCTTACCATTTGCAATGATATGGATGGAACTTGAGGGTATTAGCTAAGCAAAATAAGTCAGTGAGAGAAAGACAAATACCATATGATTTCACTCATTATGATTTCAGTCACATGTGGAATTTAAGGTACAAAACAGATAAACATGGGGGAAGGGAAGGAAAAATAAAGTAAGATAAAAACAGAGAGGGAGGCAAACTGTAAGAGACTCTTAATTGTAGGGAACAAACTGAGGGCTGCTGGGGGGGAGGAGGGTGGGGAGATGGGGTAACTGGGTGATGGGATTAAGGAGGGCACTTGATGTAATTAGCATTGGGTGTTATATGCAACTGATGAATCACTGAAGTCTGCCCCTAAAACTAATGAAAGACTATATGTTAACTAAATTGAATTTACATAATTTTTTTTTTAAAGCCAAGGAAAGCAAACTCTGGCTCAGGCATGAGCTTTACTGAGTTTTATCTCAGTTCATGACTTCCAGTGGGTGTAAAATTTCAGTATGAACTTGGTTAATTATAATGCAGTTGCAACATACCACATTTTAAGTTGACTTCTGCCATATCCTGTATTGTTATGTAAAATGCTAACTTTCATCAAGAAATGCCCCAATACAGTATTCTTATTTGTCCTGCATGAATTTTCTCCTCTTTTGTATATGGTTTTTTTGTATAGAAATATAAACTTAAGTGACATGTTAACTAATAAAAGAATTACATCACAAAACATGAAAATGGCGCACAGAAAATTTTGTCAACATCTGATAGAATATAAAGGATTACATAATTAAATAAGAATAACACCTGTTCTGTAATTTGGAAATGGGAGTGTCAGAGTCCCTTTCCTTGTTTCACTACACACTCAGAATCTACATATTACATCCATTTCCTTATCCTGTACCTTCTTGGTGAGCAGCTTTTCTTGGCTCATTTCAGAAACATGGAAACACAAGCAATCAGAAAAAGTTAGTACAGAAACTTCCTCTTTCTTTCCTCTTCTTTTCTTTTTCCTTTACATATCTGCATCTATACATCTTCTCTCAAACTCACATTATCCATGGCTGTTGGGAAAAGTCTAATGACTAGTTTAGTTTGTCTCTTCTGTCTCACCTCTGTAACTATTTTAAGTTGAGGTCTCTGGCTCAGGTACTAGGATCTGTACAATAAAAAAGGAGAGAAAAAAATAGAAAAGAAACCTGCACCCCCATGTTCACTGCAGCATTATTTACAATAGCCAAGACAAGGAAACAACCTAAGTGTCCATCAATGGATGAACAGATTAAGAAAATGTGGTATATGTGTGTGTGTGTGTGTGTGTGTGTGTGTATAAAATGGAACATTATTCAGTTGTAAAAAAAGAAGGAAATCTTGCCACTCCGGACAACATGGATATACGTTGAGGGCACTATGCTAGGTGAAATAAGTCAGACAAAAACAAATACCATATGATCTCACTTATATGTGGAATCTATAAAAACAAAAAAACAACTCATAGATACAGGGAACACATCAGATCGGCAGTTGGAACAGAGAACAGAGTTAGGGCAGGGTTGTGGGGTGGCAAAATATGTAAAATGGTCAAAAGGTACAAACTTCCAGTTATAAAATAAGTAAGTCCTACAGATTTACTATACAGCCTGGTGACTACAGTTCATAATACTGTATTATGTATTTTAAAGTTACTAAGAGAATAGATCTTTGGAAGTTCTCATCATAAAGAAAAAAAGTTCTGGGAACGCCTGGGTGGGTCTGTTAAGCATCTGCCTTCAGCTTAGGTCATGATCTCAGGGTGCTGGGATCAAGTCCCACATTGGACTCCCTGCTAAGCCCTCCTTGTCCCTTCCCTTTGCCTGCCTCTACCCCTGCTTGTGCCCTATATCTCTCTGTCTTTCTCTCTCTCTGACAAATAAATAAATAAAATCTCAAAAAAAAAAAAGTTCTCATCATAAGGAAAAAAGAACTGTCACTATGTATGGTGATGAATGTTAAGTTACCCTATTGTAGTAAGCATTTTGCATTATATACAAAATGAAATCATTGCTGTACACCTAAAACTAAGACAATGTTATATGTCAACTATATCGTAATTTTTCTAAAAAAGAAAAAAAAACAAATGCTACAAAAGGTATCAAAAATGGGTTCATAGTGAGTACTGAATATGTATTTTCTTGTATAACTAAGATTTAATTATGTACATAAGGGAGAAGATGTAGTATGTAATGGTTATATGCTCTCATAATGTACATTCAGTACAACTTTCAGAAATTGTACTAGTCGCTAGTAGGAGAATATATAGAAAGTATAAGAAACTCATTGATTGCTTTATAGACATTATCAGAGAGTAAATAGATAATTCAAATTAAATTCTAGGAGAAAAAGGGTTGGGAAAAAAACTAGTAACTGATTTCAATATTGCTCCTAGTAGTGAAATAATAGACAGTATTCAAAAAATGAGGAGACTAAGGGTGTTATACAAGGTATCAGTATAAAGAAAAAATTAAAATCTTCCTAAATATGGAAAGATATAGCAAAGAGACACCCCCAAAAAAGAGAACAAACACAGAATGATGTGTATACGCATATACATAATATTTTTGACATAACTAACTCCAAACATGTCAATAATATCAATAAATATAAATGCATTTAATTTACCTATAAAAAGAAAAAGATTTTCAGATTGGCTAACAAAGCAAAATCCAACAGAGAACTATAAACAAAGAATAACTAAAACAAAGATATTCAGAAAGATTAAAAAATAAAAGGATAGGAAAAGCTATAGCATATAGTTCAAATAAAAGAAAAAAAAGGATCACAATATCACTACTTAATGTAGAATATAACCAAAAAGCAGTCTAAGGGACAAAAGAAGATACTTAATAATGCTAAAGCCTATAATTATCAGAAAATATAGCAGTTATTAATATTTTGGTCAGAACTTTTAAAATAAGAAACTAAAGAAGATTCAATGATGAAATAGAAACACATCAATAATAGGAAAAGCAAAGAAATCTCTCTTAAGATAGATCAAGTAGACAAAAAGAGATGGACATAACTTTATCACCAAATAAGTAACTTAATCACTAAAATAGATTTTTTAGGTGAATATTAAGTTCTAAGTCTTGATAATAAGGAAATATAACTTCACTTCCAATGCACAAAAAATATTTACCAAAATTGACCATAATTTACAAAAAAATTTCAAAAAATAAAAAATACCAAAGAATATAGATAACAAACTCGACTAACCTAACCACAACACAATAAACCTAAAAATAAATAACAAAAACAAAAAACCTTCCACCTGGAAAGAAAAAAAGAAAAGTACTTTATTAAATATCTATGGAATCAAAACAGGAAATACAAGCTTAAAGTACAGATTTCTTATAAATAAAATAGTTAATATATTAAAATCAGTGGAATAAAGCATACATAATGCTTATAGGAAAATTTATAGCCCTAAACATCAATTAAACTGAAAAAAACAATAAACTAAACATCAAACTCGAAAAGCACAAAAATCAAAAGAAAGCATAAGGAAATAATTGTAAAACATAAAATTGGCAATTAGAAAGTTAGTATATGTGGGTATTTACCCCAAAGATACAGACGTAGTGAAGAGAAGGGCCATATGCACCCCAATGTTCATAGCAGCATTATCCACAATAGCTAAATCGTGGAAGGAACCGAGATGCCCTTCAACAGATGACTGGATTAGGAAGCTGTGGTCCATATATACAATGGAATATTACTCAGCTATCAGAAAGAACGAGTTCTCAACATTTGCTGCAACATGGATGGCACTGGAGGAGATAATGCTAAGTTAAATAAGTCAAGCAGAGAAAGACAATTATCATATGATTTCTCTCATCTATGGAACATAAGAACTAGGAAGATCGGTAGGGGAAGAAAGGGATAAAGAAAGGGGGGTAATCAGAAGGGGGAGTGAAGCATGGGAGACTATGGACTCTGAGAAACAAACTGAGGGCTTCAGAGGGGAGGGGGGTGGGGGAATGGGATAGACTGGTGATGGGTAGTAAGGAGGGCATGTATTGCATGGTGCACTGCGTGTTATACGCAACTAATGAATCATCGAACCTTGCATCAGAAACCAGGGATGTACTGTATGGTGACTAACATAATGTAATAAAAAAACATTAAAAAATTAATTAATTAATTAATTTAAAAAAAAGAAAGTTAGTATATGATACAACAAAATAAAAACTAATATAATAAGTCCAAAATGGATTCTTTGAAAAAAATTATTTAAAAAGGTAAGTCTTTTAATCTTACTTATGATAAAGGCAAAAAACACAATTACACAAATCTAGGAAAAACAAGGATAAAAAAATATTTTCTTTTAATTAAGACATTAATTAATTAATACAAATCTACACAAATAAATTTTGTGAAGCCATACACGAATCACTATATATTGTATATTACATTCACACAAAATTCAAAAACAGGTCTACATAAGTGTTAGAAGTAAGGATGATGATTAACTTTGAGGAGAAAGGAAAAATAAAAATTGGAAAGGGCCAAAGGAGTCTTTTGGAATGACAGCAATGTTCTATTTCTTTATCTGTGCTATAGTTACACAGGTATTTGCCTTCTTAATTCATTGAAATATACATACATTATGTTTTATGTATGTGTGATGTACTTCACCAAAAACTAAAATAATAAAAATATAATTCAAATTTAAATGGTGTTTGAGTCATCTAAATTTCAATAATTATTTTATTCGTGAATAATAGTCTCCTTTCTCTTCTCACAGCCTAGTGAGAGTAAGAAAGAAAACACAGGATGTCTTCAGTGAAAAACAAAACCAAACACTTTATTCTTCTCAAAATATGGTCTTATGCATAAAAATGGAATTATTCAGTTTCACTGACTCCCACACATATCACACAAACATCACTGGAAAATGACTGCTACCTTTACAAAAAAAATTAAACCAGAAAAGAACCATCTACCTAAAAAAAATTCGTAAGAAGCCATATCGAATGCCATTTTCAGGTCGTATAATTTATCTTGATAACTCTGTCTTTCATAATCAAAATAAAATAACTGCTTCAAAAATCCCTTCAAAAGCACCTACCACCTCCTTTCTGTGCGGCCAAGATGTTATTAGCATTCTACATAAATCTACCAGCACTCCAATTATTACTGAACCTACTCTACAAGTTTCTTCAATCACCTCTGAAAATGAATCTACCACAGAAAATACTGCTGCTGAAAAATAAAATCACACAAGAGACTAAAGATGAATGCAAAATCACCCCAAAGGTGGCTTTTGAACTCCAAACAACCTCAATGACCATTGCTGAATTCACAAATACCACACAAACCACCTTTGAACCCAAATCCACTCCATAAACTGTGGCTGAAAATGAAACCATGCCAGGCACCACTATTAACTCTGAAACCATACTGGAAATCACTGCTGAACCCAAAACCAACCCGGAGGCCACTACTAAACACAAAATCACACAAGAGACTGCCACCAAACCAAAAACAAACCCAAAGACCACTAATGAACTCAAAACACCAAAACAACCTCAGTGACCATCACCAAACCTAAAACCACCTCCAGAAAATACTCCTATACCTGAAAACAGCCAAGGGATCACCACTGAACCCAAAACTACCACACATAACACCCTTAAACCTGAAACCACCCAATCAACCGGCACTAAACTTGAAACCCCACCAAAAATCACTGCTGAAAATAAAATCACCCCTGAGACCAAGGCTTGAAATAAACTACCCAAAAAACACTGCTGATCCTAAAATCACCAGAGACCACCCTGAAACTAAAACTACCCCAGAGATTACTGCTGAAGCTGAAATCACCAGTAAACCTTACCATCAAAAAAAACCAAAAAAAAACCAAAAAACAAAAAAAAAAAACAAAAAACTGAGACAACCACTGACCCTGAAACTACCCAATAACCAGTGCTAAATCTGAACCTCCTTAGGAAACATTGCTAAACCTGAAAACACACCAATCCCAGAAACCACTGCAAAACCCAAAACCACTCCAGAAATCATTAACCAACATGACACCACTCAGGAGACCATTACTGGGGATGCCTTGGTGGCTCAGTGGGTTAGGCATCTCACTCTTGACTTGCGCTCAGGTCATGGTCTCAGGGTCATGAGATCGAGCCCCGCATCAGGCTACGCACTGAGCAAGAAGTCTGCTTAAGATTCTCTTTCTCTCCTTCTTCTGCCCCTCCCCACTTGTGCTCCTAGTCTCTCTCTCTAAAAATTAAAAAAAAAAAAGAGCGACAGAGAGAGACCATCACTGAACCCAAACCACCCTGAGATCACCACTCAACCTAAAGCCATCTCAATGACCACAACCAAACTTGAAACCACCCCCAGAAAACAGTGCTGAACATGAAAACATACCAAAAAACACAGTCATAGCCTGCATTCAATTACTGGTCAATGGGGATAAGAGGATGGTACCAAATTCCAGCCCCCTTGCCTCAATGTTAAACACTCTGAAGGTCTCTCCTCACTGTGGGATAAGCTAAAGCCCCTGCTGCAATAGCATCACAGTTCACTCCTCCCCCTGCCCAATCCCGCTTCCCCTACTTCCTTGCAGATATTGTTCCTGAGACCACACTCCAATAAATTCCTGCAAACAAATCCTCATCTCAGCCTGTTACCTGGGGAACCCAATCTAAAGCAGCTTATGAAAAGTTAGAAGAAAACAATAGGAACTAAGTAACTTTGGGGAGTTGCACCTTTCCTCTCCAAGGCCCAGGGCTGTGAATTACAACTTGAGATGCATTTCCTCCTAATGTTGCTCCTCTGTGTGATGCAGAGTGGCTCTCTAGCCTGAGACCTGCTTTATGAGTGACAGATTCGAAGGCCAGTGACCCCACCCCACCCCCAACACAATGAGCAATTTCGGGCTGTCAGGGACGGAGCACTGACTGGCAAAGCAGCTCATACTACCAGGGAAAACTGAGCTCATAAGAAAAATCACCAAATATTTGAGGACCACAACTACTTCAAAAAAAAATACATGTTGTAATATTTCATCTATCAGAAGCAGAACTATTAGAACAATGGACAAATAATTATCTTGAAAAAATTACTAAAAGAAATAAGGAAAGATGTTAGCAATATGAAAAAATTTAAAAAACAGAAAAGCAAGCAGAAATATTATGTATGAAAATATGATAATTGAAATAAAGAGCCCAAACACTGGGATACAGAGAATGGATATAGTAGAGGAATGGATTAGCAAAGTGGAAGAACAAATTGAGGAAATCTCCCAGAAGGAAAAAACAAGAACACGTAAATAGAAAGTATTAACAAAAAAAAAAGTATGAGATATGGAGGCTAGAAGTAGTATGCTAATATCCAGCTAACGGAATTCCCTGAAAAAAAGAAAAAGAAAAATGGGTAAAAAAAAACAATATTTGAAGAGAAAATACAGATGTATTTCTCAGATTTAAAAGAGGAAAGAGGGGCGCCTGGGTGGCTCAGTCAGTTAAGCATCTGCCTTCAGCTAAGGTCATGATCCCAGGGTCCTGGAATAGAGCTCAGCGTTGGGCTCTCTGCTCAGTGGGGAGCCTGCTTCTCCCTCTCCCTCTTCCCCTCCCCCGCCCCCTCCTGTGTGTGCTCTCTCTCTCAAATGAATAAATAAAATCTTTTAAAAAAATCTTTAAAAAGACGAGAGACCTCAGAGTAAAAGGGAAATGATACATTAAAAGACCTAATATTAAAACCAAGAGAAAACTATAAAAGCTTTCAAAAGAAAGAAAAAAATCATATTCACATAATTCATTACCAACACTGGATGTAAGATGACAATGGAGTGGTGTTTCCAAAGTACTGATGGAAGAGAACCCAGAATTTTATATTTAACCGAACTGCCATCAGCATATGAGGCCAATAATCTCAGGTATTCAAAGACTCAAAGGCTTTGTTACACAGAGTTCTACTATGCAAAACGTTGTTCAAAAAAAGAGTTTTTAATAAAAAAATAAATAAGAATAGACAAAAACCCAAGAAATATTATAAGATATATGAAATATATATCTGAAATATATATATTCAGGTCAAATACTGTAGTAAAGTTCATACTCTCTTTTAAAATGAATTAAACATCCTTCCTAAGAAATTATAAAATGAACAACAGCATAATCTCAAATAACATAGAAAAAAGACAATAAATAGGAGTCAAAATTAATTAAATAGAATGTAAGGATAAAACAGAGAAGATTTAAAAGCCAAAGGTTAGTTCTTAGCAAAAACTAAAAAAATAATCTTTAGTAAGACAGACCAAGAGTAGATGAGAAAAGGAACAAGTTAACAATATTGTAAATTAAAGCATAGTAACTACACATAAAGTGAACATTAAAGTAAGGTAAGAAAATGCCATGAACAAATATATACCAACAATTTTTCAAACTTACTGAATGGAGATATTCCTAAAAAATATATCTTGCAGATTTGTTCAAAAAGAAAAAACTCAAATAGCCCTATAACTATTATATAAATTGAAGAGAAAAAAATAGCCCAGAGGTTTTACAGGGAAGAAAATAGGTCTGCAAAATTGTCAGTTATACAGATTAGTCCAATTTTATACAAACTCTTCCAGACATTAAGATAAAAAGAGGGAAACCTCCCCAACTCAACCATGATTCAACCAAACAGAGAAAGGAAAATTATAGGCTTATTTCACTCATAAAGAGATGGGGGCGGGGGGAGGGAGGAAGCAGTAGGAACCAAATCCCATTAGGAACCAAAATCCCATTAAAGAATTATTAAAGAAACAACCAAATTGAGTTTCTCTCCAAAAAGAGCACGGTTAAATGTGAAACAAAATTCATAAATGTAATTCAATGCAACAGAGATGTTAAAATAAAGACCAAATGATCATTTCAATAGATGAGGGGAGAAAAGCATTTAATAAGTTCAACACGGCTTATTTTTTTAATTTATATTAAAGTAGAAATATAAAGGAACTCCCTTAAGCTGGAGAATATCTGTTTTTTTAATCTAGAAAAAAAAATCATTGTAAGTGGAAAACATTACTTATTTTTTTTTTAAGTAGGCTCCCACCAGCATGGAGCCCAAAGAGGCGCCTGAACTCAACCACCCTAAGATCAAGACCTGAGCTGAGATCAAAAGTCAGACACTTAACCCACGAGCCACCCAGGCACCCCTAGATACACCTGCTTTATATTTCAGTATTATACAAGTGTGCTACTGCACTGAAGGTCTGGCCCGTGCTATAAGACAGAAAAGGAAATTAGACCTAAGTCTGAAAGGAAGATAAAATTATTGTTTACACACGGCATAGTCATATTTATAGAAAAACTAAACTATGGGCGAATTATTTAAAACAATGGGAAAACTTACCAAGGTGCCTAGAGTAAGACTTACCTGCATTTCCAAATATTTTGTTTTTGTTGTCGAGAAAAACTGACATCTTTATTGCTCTGGGGGAGCAAGGGTATTAGCTGCCTCTCCAAAAGCGGCCGATCCCTTCACGAAACCCGCCGCTTCGGGCTACGCAGGACGTCACTGGCTGCGCAGGAGGGAGAGCAGGCATGCGCAGGGGCGGTACCTGTCCTGCTGATCTTGCAGATCACGTGACAGACGGTGCTAGCATTGCGCATGCCTTCTTGTTGGTGGTGGTGGAAGGTAGGAGGTGGGAGACTCTCCTGGCCCATCTTCAGTTCGTGACCACCAGGACACCTTTGCCCTCGGACGCCTTTGCCTTCGGCTGCTAGCTCTGAGCCCACAGTCTTGCGGTGAAATAGCCCAATGTAGCGGAAGGAGGTCCAGGCCTGCAGATTACTGGGCTGGGTGCTGTGCGGAGGTCGGGTTATTCCTCTTGATCAGGAAAATGTGTTAGTTGTGCACGTCCACCCATTGCAAATAGGCAGCCGTGGCGGCAGCTTCTGTCACTGAGGCGCCAGAGACCAAAAGAGGCAGCAGCTATCGAGAAGAAATCACAGTTAAAAAAGAAAAGGCAGTTTACAGGAATATCAGAAAAATATGTATCTAGAAATAAAGAAGTCTGAGTTCCCTGAGACCACCATGCTCCGGAGAGGTCTTACGTAGACGCTGTGGTAGACGGCCCCTTACGGCCCTCTCTGACAAGGCATCAGACATCAGACACATGAGAGAAGCCTCCTCAGACCCTTCAGACCAGATGATTACAACTTCACCTCAGTGGACACCAACTGGACATTATTTCAGATTATCAATTTATATTTCTTTTCTCTTTTCCCTTGCTGCATATTCAGTCAGGTAGCAGGCTGTCAGCTTTATCACAGCAGAAACAGTCCATAAGTCTTACTGGCTTTTACTTCCAAAAGCCTAAGTCACTGCGAATGGAGTTTGAAAGAGAAAAGCTTGCCCCACACCAGAAGACATTCCCTTGAGCCAGAAAGAAAAAGAAAACTGACTCCCAAGCAGTAGAGAACCAGCGCCTGCTCCATCCATATCTGTGTATTGCCCAAGAAAGCAACTCACCCATAAAAGTCACAGGATGATCAAATTCCAACAGTTGTTCTTGACAATAAGGTAATAATCAAAGGTACAGTCTTAAAATCATCTAATTGCACCTTCTCAGACATTAGTTATTACACAATCATAAAGGAAGGTACAGCTAACCCTTGAACAATACCATAAGCTGTCAATTAACATATTTTTGTAAGTTATATGTATTAGATATGGTATTCCTACAATAAAGTAAGCTAGAAGAAAGAAAATGTTATTAAGAAAATCATAAAAAGGAAAATGCTTGTACAATACTGTAGTGTATTTATAAAAGGAAAAATCCACTTATAAGTGGATCCACACAGTTTAAACTCCTGTTGTTCAAGGTCAACTGCATAGATATTTGGGACTCATAAAAAAGGGATTGTGTAATTTGTTTTCTGCATTATTTGAGAATATTCAATACTGCCATAGAAGATAAGAAAAACAAACCAAGTGGATGAAATCCATAAGCAGTATTTAGCATAATCGCTTTTAGGCAAAACAAAGTACAGGAATGCCTCCTTTTATTGGACTTCACTTTATCGCCCTTCAGATATTCTGTTTTTTACAAACTGAAGGTTTGTGGCAACCCTGCATGGAGAAAGTCTATCAGTGCAGTTTTTCCAACAGTATTTGCTCACTTCGTGTCTCTGTGACACATTTTGGTAATTTTTGCAATATTTCAAACTTTTTCATTACTATTGTGTTTGCTGCTGGTGATCTGTGATTCATGATTACAACTCACTGAAAGTTCAGATGATGGCTGGCATTTTTTAGCAATGAGGTATTTTCTTTAAGGTATGTACAATTTTTTTGCACATAATGCTATTACACACTTAATAGACTACAGTAGAGTGTAAACATAACTTTTATATGCACTGGGAAGCCAAAAAGTTCGTTTGATGCACTTTATTGCAATATTCACGTCATTGCGGTGGTCTGGAATCAAATTTACAATATCTCTGAGGTCTGTTGCCTACATTAAATATAGATAAAAGTAAATGGCTTGTGATATAGGGGCAGAATTCATAAAATGTGTTAAATATAGATAGCAAACAGCTTAGTAACCTGTGAGACATGCTAAAAGGTAGAATAAATGAAATAATGAGGAACAAACAAAAATGTTATTTAGAGATAGAAAAAGATGTACAGACCAAGTCATGACAATGGTACTTCTAGGCTGACAGCTGTCATCTCTTCTTCAGCCACCCCCTGGTGACACTATATGATCCCATTTGGGCCCCATATGTGCTAAACTCCATAGTTTTTCAGCAGGCTAATTGGTGAGCTGCACAATAGCCAGGCATACTTTCCCTGCCTCTCTTTGAGAAGGAAAGGAGCACAACCAGCCCAGGTCACTCTCCTGTTGATCTTCCTGGCCCAAACCACAACTCTGGTTTTGTGACAATGCCATCAGTTGGAAAGGGGTGTGTCAAAGAGAGGATAGATGAGTGTTGTGTGACACAGGAATCCACCTACCTGAACCCTATCTGAAGTGCTGTACCTGCCCCATCTCTTTCTTCTTCTCGAGTGTTTTATTTTTTTTTCTCATTTATTTTTAAGTAAGCTTCACGTCCAATGTGAGGCTTGAACTCACGACCCTGAGATCAAGAGTCGCATGCTCTACAACTGAACCAGCCAGGTGCCCCTCAACAAGTGTTTTAAATTGATTTAATAAACCATGGGATTCAAACTTTCCAATTTGGTCTGTGAGTCTTTTGATTCTGTGACCTCTGGTTGTGTGCTAAGAGGCCATCATTACACCAAAGTAATGCACTGTAGCTATAACTAGGTTATGCAAGGGAAAACACTTCCCTTGTTGTAATCCTTCTGATTTTCTCATTAGAAAAGTAGAATATTATTTAAAAAGAGCATCAAAAATAACGCATAGTAGAATTTCTGTTGAACAGAAGAGAGTGCTGTCATGAATTTTTAAAGATAATTCTCACACACATCAACTCAGAAACAGATTTTTATTTAGGTTCTTTGCACCCCACTTTTCAAAACATCGAATTCTAGACTTTCTTTTTAAAAAATTTCTTTGAATTCAATTAGGCTAACGAGAATGTTGAAGTGTTCATTTTGTTTTGTTTTTAATCTGCAAGTTAATTGTGCATCGTTTATCCTAATATTTACTGAGCACCCATTATGTGCCAGGCACGGGGTTGGCTCTGAGAAGAACCTTGAGGAAGATATCATCCCTACTCCAGGCTTCTCTTGTACTCTCTACCAGCCCCAAAAATCTTTCCCCAATATATTAGCCCAAGCGTCCTTTCATTTTGAGTTTCCCTTACCCCTTTTTCTGATCTACTGGTCCTGTTTCTCTCTAATAGGCCTCCTGATTCTGAATTATAAAAGGCGAGGAACCAGGCAAATAAAGGTAATAGTCTCCTTTGAGAATGAGGGAAGAAGAAATTAAAAACAAATGAGATAAAGATGGGGAAGAAAACCCAAAGTTTACATTTTTATTTTGTTAGTTATAACAAATACTTTTCATAAATACATTCATAATTTTAAGAAGTGTACCTTACTGGGAGCAATGAAATTAACTCTATTACTTTTTTTAAATATTTATTTAATACTATACAATACAGAAATTCAAGTTTGCTTTTATGTTTATCTTATTTTAATAATAGGCTTTATAGGCAGTCACAGCTGCACATATGACCTCACAAGTAAGTATAGATCCAAACAGAATATTTGGGCTGTTCTTACCAAATTCTCATACCCAGCTTTGATTGGCTGTGACTGCTGACTCATGACACCTGTTTTCCATCCTATACGCCAAGTCTGTAAGTTTTTAATTATATCCCTTTTCCTAATATCAATCAGTTTTACTCATAAACCAGTGAGATGGTCTTGCATTTTTTAACAAATTGTTTTAAAACCCACTGAAACTCTTCCTTTGGAAGGTTTTCAGATAGTTTAGGGTATTATTTTCCTAGTTTTTTAAGCATATATATATATATGAGAGGTTATGTAGGAGACACAAATAATTTTTGACAACAAAACTTATAGAAATATTTCTCAAACATATTTTACAAATAGTATTTTTCATAAAACAAGTTGTACTCAAGAAACAGTTACTTTTTCGTTCATCGTCTTATGTTCGTTTTAAGAATTACTTTGTAGAGACATATTAATAATGCTTCTAATTTTTCAAAGAATCAAAACATTGCTTACTGCCAATGGCAACCCAGAAAAAGTTTAGAAAATCTAAAGCCTTTTGTAAAAGAAAATGCATCTCAACTTTAAGTTTGACAGCCTTTTTAAACACTTAGCTAAAACTTTACTATCAAACCTCCGTGCCATAACAAAGATTCTTTTTTTTTTTTTTAAGGTTTTATTTATTTACTTGACAGAGAGAGATAGTGAGCACCAGTGGGGAGAGGGACAGAGGGAGAGGGAGAAGCAGGTGCCCTGCTAAGCAGAGAGTTCAATGCTGGACTAGATCCCAGGACCCTGAGATAATGACCTGAGCCAAAGACAGACACTTAAGCAACGGAGTCACCCAGTCCGAAAGATTTTCATTGTCACTATATTTCATTAAAAAAAAAAGGCATTCTAAAGATTTTACTAATTAAAACAATATAATTGATAAATTTCTTCATCTAACACACCTAAACCATATTACATTACAATACACTGAAAGTGAATTAGTCACTCCGTGCTACAAAACTCTCTTGTTTTTCTCAACATATATCTTCACTACACATATTACCAAATAAAATACTGTGACATGCCCCCTAGTATACTAACTCAATAGTCAACCAACAAAAAGCAAGGCTCCTCGATAGAAACATGACATATGAATCTTTGACATTTGGACCTATCAGTACCTACATTAGATACCAGTAATGCTTATTTCATTTTTTATTTTTAATTAAAGGCTAAGTTCTAGAATTTTCTTTCCACATTTAATTGATCATCTTACACATATCTCCAGGTGGGTGCACTCTACCCTGGAGATTTTAAGGAGGTGCAGTTAGTGTCATGACTTCTCTGAGGTCCCTCTGCTTAATTTAAGAAACTTCTCTCTCACCTGAGCACAGATGAATTGACACAAATAATGAAACATTGCCCACAATTGTTAAAACAACTTCCAACATGAAGAATGGCCTGTCTGAACTTTAGAATTCCTTGAGTTGTTTAGAATTCCTACAGTTGTATAGAATTCCTTTGGAGTTTTACAAAAAAGAAAAAGGAAATGCCAATGTGAAGGTTAGATTTAATGCAAAACCTATAAAGTTTTGTTAACAGCCTCTCCAAGTTCAATAGTCATTTGACACAAAAACATATTAGCATCAATCAATAACTAAGATGCTCGTCCCAAATGAACCTACTCTAAAGTACAAATTGTTTGTCTAACCTTTCTACAATCCACCCTACCAAGGAAAGTGGAATAGAAACTATTGCGATGTTCCTTATAATTTATCCTTAGTTCTCAATGTCTCCATGAACAAAGTCACAGGATAGGAAATAGTCTGGCTTATTTTAATGATTTTACTCTTTTCTCAAAATAATCCATCCTAGATAAAAACATGGATAACTGGTCGAATTTGTTCCCTTTAAGTTTCCTTACAGTGCTAGAGATATGCATATAACACAGAATAAGAACTTAAAAATATACTAAAAGTTATAGTTAAGAATCACACTTTTTTAAACGGGAAGAAATAACTTGTGTAAATGTAAAATCTATCTGAATTTAACTCTCCCACACAACTGCCTCAACAAATTTAGGCATTTAATGTTATAAATATAATATTATAAACAACCCACCTATTTCATTCAGTTCGTTTCACTTTAATTTTTCACAAGTACCGATGTTCAAACATTTGACTAGAGAGTCAAGACCCTGCGTCATTGCATAAGACGTTATACTGTCTCTGGAATTTATTTACTGTCTCTGAAGTAATGGCTGAAGATCTGACACAGGTAAGTAGCTCCTATCTATATTTACTATCCCTTTTAAGCATGCTTACCTTACTAATATTAAATATCAATGAACACTGTGTACTGTGTAAGGCTGATGAATCACAGACCTGTACCCCTGAAACAAATAATACATTATATGTTAATAATAAAAAATATATATATCAATGAACTTAACCCCTTGACATAATTTCCAGAGAATGGACAATCTTAAATTCTCCTGATATTTTAGTTCCTCCTGAAAGCGTGTTAGATACTATATAAAATAATATTAAAAGACACCAAGGACAATAAGTTTCCGTCAACTAAAGGTCCTCCCATAGACACAGCCCAGGGATTCAAAAAAGTTGAGAGACTTTTCAAAAGGGACTTGAATGTACAATCTGTTCATCAGAAGAATATGAGTGTCTATTTGCCTAAGAAAAAAAATTATGCAAAAGAATGCCTGCCAATATCTACTCACAACTACCCATTGTTTAAGAAAAGATCATCAGACCAGAAATAAGTTCATCAAACTTTTTTTGTCATCAAGAGAAATCCAGTGAAAGGACTGTGCATAATCACCAGTATTTTCCTATAAATTCTCCTTCTTAATCTCATTTTTTATTTCTAGTTACCATCAAGAGGATGCTTAAATACAGTAGCTGATAAGAATCAACCTGACAAGAAGGAGCTCCTAACAGGGTAAGTATGTGTCTATTTGGAAATATCCAGTCCATTTTGGAATTTACCTAAAATTCCTCAGTTTACAATAGAGTCCTTAATAAAGGGTACCTATAAGAAATGCCAGAAGATATTAATTGCAGCCAATCCAAAAACTCAAATGTGCCCTAAGAGAAAGAGGTGGGACATGATATTTTTTAAGATTTAAAGTTTTCAGGGCACCTGGCTGGCTCAGTCAGAAGAGTATGTGACTCTTGATCTCGGGGTTGTGAGGTCAAGCTGCACATTAGATATAGAGATTACTTAAATAAACGAATATTTTTTTAGAAGATTTAAAGTTTTCAACTGAATGTGGCTAAGAAAAGAGCTTTTGTTGTATTTTGAAACAGTTCTATTGGAACAACTCTTGCAACTAAAATGAAATGCAAAATCCGAGGCCTCACCGTGGTTTAATAAGCCCTGTGTAATAAGTAATAAGTTTTACCATTGGCATTTCTCCAGCTTTATCTCAACCACTCCTCCTGTTGACCACTATCCTCCTGCCACACTGGACTTCTTGAAATTTAGCTGTCTGTCTGCCTCTAACCCTCTTCCTATACTCATTATCTAGCTAACTTTATTCACTCTACAGATGTCAGCATGAATGTCACTTCACCAAAGTGGTCTCCCCTTTGCATTCCTCACCCATCTCAATCAGAATTGTCCCATTACATACCTTCTTATAGCACCTGTACTTATTCTTCATTGCACTTATCACCATTTCTAATTGGGTATCTGTGTCTTTATTTAATTATTGCTTGGCTCCCTAACTTGTTCTCTGAGATGGAAGAAATCTGCTTTGCTCACTCATGGATTCTTAGTGCATCACATACTCCTGCCATGTAATAGACTTGCAATAAGTTTCATCCAATTTTCCTTTAAATAAAATGTTCTTCCCAGGATAGCTTAATTTTCTGTGATGTTCACCAGAAAGGACAGGTAATAGAAAGCAAACTAAGTTAGCACTTGTCAGATAAATGTCATAGTGAAAAACCTCCAAAATGTTCTGTGGCTTCTTTTATCTGAGCCAAACGTGAAGTGAACAGGAACAAAATATTTTCTTTTTTACTGTCTTTTTTCACTGTGACTTTTTATTCCCATCATTTATTATGTCTACAAGATCGAAAATGAATTTAGTTAACCAAACACGTGCAATAATTAAACACCTATGTAAATATAATCTTCAGGAAGCTGTTATCTCTCAAAAAATAAATGTGATTTCATAGTAACTGAACTAGCTGAAATATTTGAAGTTAGAAAGTCATGTATAGGACCCCAGTCATTTCTTCGTGTGTGCAAAATCTTCAGAATTCAATTAAAAAAAAATTTTCATTTTAAAAAACTCAACTTTAAAATGAAATAATGAACATCTTACAATGTAAAAATAAAAACAACAACAAAAAAAAACACTAAGGTTTAGTCTACAGTTGAAACTTACCTCAAAGAGTAGGGTACATTATTCAAATAAAAAGTAGAAGAGCATTTAAAATATTTTCTTCCTAACCTACCAATCCTTCTTCTCCCTCTCAACCTGCACTCCATGAGGAAACATTTTGTAGTGCTAGCTATGCGTGAGGTACTTTGCCAGACGCTAAGAATACGGAGATTTGGGGTTTTTAAGTTCCAATCTTAAGAAGAAACTCTCAGGGGCGCCTGGGTAGCGCAGTTGTTAGGCGTCTGCTTTCGGCTCAGGGCGTGATCCTGGCATTATGGGATCGAGCCCCACAACAGGCTCCTCTGCTGGGAGCCTGCTTCTTCCTCTCCCACTTCCCCTGCTTGTGTTCCCTCTCTCACTGGCTGTCTCTCTCTGTCAAATAAATAAATAAATCTTTAAAAAAAAAAAAAAAAGAAGAAGAAGAAACTCTCAGTCTGGACATCCATAGGGGTAGTCTGGGGACAAGAGTAGATAATACAGTATAGCTCAGGGCACAGTATTGGGCGTAATGTGAGGACACAGGAAGGCTTAGGGGCCATAGCCAAACAAAATTTTAAAAGTTGAGTAGAAGTTATCTACTCACGGGAGCAATGGGAGACAGAGAAGCCAATGCAGATTCCAGGTAAGGGCACCAAGGGCAGTGAGAACATAGCGTATTTAGAAAACTGCCAGTCCTTTATGCTGGCATAGCTGGTTTTAAAAAATATTAGACAGAATGCGGAGGACCCTGTACACCCAGAGAGTTTGGATTTCATCCCGCAGCTGTGGAAAGTAAACAAAGGATTTTAAGCAGAGGAGCACCGTGAAGGCATTCACATTTTTGGAAGCACGTTCTGGCTACAAAGGGAAAGGAGTTGCAGGAAGGGTGAAGGTAGAGTAGGAGGGCTTCAGTTTGGAAGCTATTATACAGTACATTAAGAAATTGTGAAAAACTGAACTACAGATGGGAACATGGAATATGGCAGAAAGGATCAGGAAACTTAATGAACTGAACAGAGAAGGATTGATGAATCCTGTTGAAATGTGAGGCGGAAGTATGGAATGAAGAGGAGTTTTGACAAGTGAGGAGTCAAAAATGACTTTCAAATTTCTTCTTTAAGCAAGTGTGTGAATGGTAGTGTCACTCCTTCAGAAGGGGCTATAGAAGGACAAGAGGTGGGGTGAGATGGACATGTTACTAGTTTAATTTTGCAGATATCAGTTTGGAGTTCCTGTTCGAAATGCGAAGGGAAAATCCTGTGGTTGCAGGATATACAGTTTTGGAGCTCAGAGAGAGCTCTGTTGCATAGGTAGAGATTTGGGAGGCAAGAGCATACAGCTGGCAGCTGAAGCCCCCACTTGGATGAGATTGCTCAAGGAGGACACATACAATGGGAAGACAGGACCCTCCTGAAGGCACTGTTTTCTCTTTCTAGTCTTTTCCCCTTTTTTTCCTGCTCTGCTTTCCCCTACACTTCCTCTATCCTCTTCTCACAACTTCTTTTTTTTTTTTAAGATCTTTATTTATTTATTTAACAGAGTGAGAGACAGCCAGCGAGAGAGGGAATACAAGCAGGGGGAGTGGGAGAGGAAGAAGCAGGCTCTCAGTGGAGGAGCCTGATGTGGGGCTCGATCCCAGGACTCTGGGATCACGCTCTGAGCCGTAGGCAGACGCTTAACGACTGAGCCACCCAGGCGCCCCATCACAGCTTCTATCTCTCTGTACTTCTTAAATAATATCCCATCATATAAGTTTTGTTTTAATGATTTCTTAACTATATTAGAATTTTATGCACATTGTATATACATTATATACCTTAAAGTGGACTCCACGTTGTGTGTGGCTTGAACTCATGACTGTGAGATCCAAACCTGAGCTGAGATCAAGAGTCAAACACTTAACTGAGCCACCCAGCTGCCCTCATTGTGTTTAACTTTTAAAAGGGAGTGAGCAGAGGCACCTGGCTGTCTCAGTCAGAAAAGCCTGCAACTCTTGATCTCCAGGTTGTGAGTTCAAGACCTACACTGGGTTGTAGAGATTACTTAAATAAATAAAATTTTTTTTACAAAGTGAGTGAGCATTTCAATTTCTACTTTTTTCTGTCCAAAATTAGCTAAACTGAATTGTCTTTTATATGGGTAAAAATCTAAACTAATTTGGGAGAACATAGGAAGGTAAATTTGCATATAAGCTATTTCCAAAATTCTTACTCCAGTATCAGTCTTTAGGTATGATTTTTCATCTTCAACCCAAATAAGAAAATGATGATGCATTTCATTGTTTATGTAGTAGATAGCCGTATCTGTCTAGAAATGACTGGTGGATAGCAGAAATGTTATGCATAATTTAAAATTATATCACACAGTAAAATCAATACTTTACTAATAGTCTTCCAGGATTTTAAATACTTTTTGTATAGATTTTTTTTTTTTTGGTTGTTTAGAGATGGGTAGGATGTATTGCACAAATATCCTCTAACTTTGTCTGGAGGATTCTTCTTTGCAAACATACGGGAGTCCTCATAAGATAAAAGGAGTTTAGTTTACACACAGGTTTTAGTTGCAGGGGGAAAAAAATGCTCTTTACAAAAATATCAGTATTTGAATTATTTGAGCTCTTATTTCATGAGCCCTAAAAAAGAAAATAAAGGGCTGGTCTTTGCATTTATTTATAAATATTGTTCATCTTCATCATCAAAAGATTCATTCTTATCATAAATATTAAAACTTTTCCAAGCTATGCCTCTTGAGTAAATAAAAATTTTGCTCCAATCTTGCTTCAGTGTGACTAACAGAATAATCATTTTGGCTTTTTGCAGAGTATAACAATTAAACATGAAAATCATATTCCAAATTCTTTGGGTACTGAGCCTCTGCTTTTCGGTAAGTCCCGTTAATCACAATGATTCCTCAACCTTATCTAACTCTAGTAGTGGACAATGACTTGCAATCATCTTTTTAAAATTTTCACTGTAGTTTATTTTTGATTCTAAACACTGTAGTAAAATCATGCATAATCAATATGATGATTTTAAAAAAATATTCAAATTTTTGCATGAACTTAATAAATCAGCCATGGAGCAAGTACTCAAAAAAAAGAAAAAGAGAAAAAAGGTTCCAAAAATTACTTTGGAACAATAGCACTGCTGAAACAGGAATGTAAAGTATCAAGTGACTACTTTAAAGCAGAATTTCATTTAGATATATATGCTCTGGGATAATTATTTAAGGGAAAAGCAACTAAGTGTTGTTTTTTTTTTTTTTTTTTAAGATTTTATTTATTTATTTGACAGACAGTGAAAGAGCACGAGCAGGGGGAGCAGCAGAGGGAGAGGGAGAAGTGGGCAGCAGGGAGCATGATGCTGGTTTCCATCCCAGGACCCTGGGATCATGATCCAAGCTGAAGGCAGTCGCTTAACCAACTGAGCCACCCCTCTAAGTGTTTCTCTTTTCTTCCTTTTTTTCCCCCACCTGTCCTCATTTCATCACACTGGCAGTAGTTCAGAACTCCATGAGAAAGCTGGTGAGGGCGTTCAGGTTTAAAAGCCTGTACGTAGCACATGGGCTAGAAATCATAGTAGAAGCTATGAATTTGATAGACCCTACATCCCAAACATCTTCTCTAAATGTTCCCAGTCCTATCTCATGCTAACTGAAATCAGGCTCTTCCCTTAGAGACTGACTTCCCCTGTACCTCTCTCAAGTGGGGGCTGGTGTTTTCCCTCTTCCTTCACTCCACGAGACCTGTAGCTGTGATGACTGAACTCCTTGCTTTTGATCACTGCTTCCAGCCTGTTCTTCCTTCCCACATTCTTGAAAACCACTAGCTTTGAATTTCCCATCATCTATTATACAACCCACCAGCCTATCCAGCTTCAGTCATCAACTGACCCAGGTTGCTGGTCCTCATTCCTCCAGGGTTTTAGCACCTGGCTCATTATCACTCTCTGATGTTATTACTATCTTAATTCTTGGTGATTTCAATTGAAAATCCTTTCAAACTCTATCCTCTCAGTTGCTGATCCTGCCATCTCAAAAGATCTTATCCACCCAACAAACACTTCAGTCTTTCCAGGCTCCTCCCTCTTGTGCTCTAAATCCTCTAAGCCTATATCGGTGTCCTAACTTCCATTGTGTCCTCACTTTTCTCCTTAGCTAAATTAGAGTTCATGGTCTACCAGTATTAGCCCTCCTTGCTTTTCCTCCCATCCATACACTTTTTAACTCTTCTAGATAACTAGCCCCTTTCCCTCTCCTCTCACACATCCAAAACCTCTTCCTCCATCCTCTTTCTCAGCTGGTGACTTACTTCCCATTTCACCAAGAAAATAAAAACACCTAAAAATGAACCTTCACAAGTTCCTATCACCATTATCTATACACCTACTCTTAGCCATACCTATATATTCTGAGCAGTCCAAATTCCTTGCTAAGACCAACCTTTCCACTCATGCACTAGATCTCATGCCTTCTTGCCTATTCAAGGGCATCACCCCTAAAACTCCCTTTCTTTCCACTCTCATCACTTTTCTCACTCTCAACTAGATTATTCGCAACAACATGAAAGTTTGTTCTTCTATTTTAACAAAGAAAACCTCTATCAACTCCCCTCACATCTCTACCAGCTACTGCTCCACTTGTGAAAAATTGTCTACGCTTAATTTTATTTAACAAATGAGTTAGACTGAGATCATACGAAAATTTTTAAAAGCTTTGACTGGAGAACTGTGGATGATTATAGTAACATATATGAGTTCCTCTATCAAGGTCCAAATATATCAGCAGCAATTTTTTTTGAGACATGTAAGTAAGAGTTTCTTGAATATTGTACTGTTAAATAATATGAATAATTTATCCTAAATTAAACTTCTTTTTCAGTAAAGAAAGAATAGCTTATTCAAGACTAAGTTATTCAGGGTCTGATAAGTACCAAAATTATACTAAGATGATATGAGGATAGGCAAAAAAGACAATTATTTCTTCCAGGGAGTTTAAATTTATTGTAGAATCTTTAGAACTTTATAATTTAGATAAATACTTAATTTTGTAACATGAGGTCCTGATTACTATTATAGAAATAAAAACAAAATTACAGAAGAAGGAGAAATTAATTCAAATTGAGGGACTTTTTTAAGATCGTCTAGAAAAACAACATTGAGTACACGCATACACATAATATGCACAAATGGCCAAAGGCTTCATCTTCATATGTGCCAGTGACAAGATCTTATATATCTCACTAGGAGATATTGAACAGAAGGAAAGAAAGAAAGACAGACTCACTTGTTTAAATACAGTGGTTTTTTTTTTTTTTTTATGAGCCAGAACCATAACTATTAGGAGCAAATGTTCTTAATTCTTTGTAATTTAATATTTTGCAATAGAGATATTAAGTATGACTGATTTTGCCTATGTCTATCTTCAGGCCAGTCAGAGTCAAGAAAGGAATAATGGGTTCAATCAAAGACGACAGTTGCATTCACCTGGTCAAGTGCCAGCTCGATCACAATCCGCTCAAGTCAAGCGTTTTCCAAATCCAAATCCACCAAGATCCAACTTGCCTCAGTATCACCAAAACTTAGCTGGCCAGTCCCTAAGTAGATCAACCAATTCAAAGTTACGTCCTCCTAAAAAGCAACTTCTTTCAAAGTCATCTATCCCAAAAAACCTAGCAAAACTACAAACTCATTCAAATAAAGCTAGCCAACCAAAACTAGGTCCAACTGAGCACAGTTCAAAAACTCAAAGTAGGTCTAGACAGCCACAAGTTTATCAAAATAACCCTATTCAAAAAAGGCCCCATTTCAAGTCAACTATTCACAATAGACCCAATTCATTACATCCTGGTCCATTATCACACTCTAAAAGACAGCCTCAAAAATCCCAATCTCCTCCAAATTCTTCTGTTAAAAGAGTGATCAAACCATTCAAATCTCCTTCAAATACAGTTTTTCAGCAAAAACCTCAACCAACCAAGCGTAATCCTAATCCACACGCTCTACAAAAAGCTGGCCTAAACAAGCCACGTCTAAATGAATTCGCTAAAAGAAGAACTAGACAAAGAAAGCCTAATCCAAAAGCACTTGTCCAAAATACACGACCACCTGGTGGAAGAAAATATATACAGGCACTAGATCCAAGAAAATGTCTACAACCATCAAGTCAAGGAAGACATCCACAGTCATCTAGTCGAAGACAACACCCACATCCACTTAGTCAAAAGATACCAAATCCACCAATTAAAGTACCTGGACAAATTAAGCCTTGTATTAGGCCACACATTCAAAATAAACCTGGATCACACCACCATCATCCACATATACCTCTTTCCCCAGGCAAGCCATATCCACCTCCCTACATCCCCACCCCGCAACCACAGGTGCAACCAACCAGCAAGGTGATAAGTACCAGAACCCAAGTCTTAAACACAACACCATTTGCTGCCATTGCCACCACGACTCCCCACACTATCAGCTCCCACACAACCTCCACTACAACCACAAACAAAATATCATCTGCTCTCGTCTCTGAAAGTACAACTCCTTCTGATATCACAGTTTCCAGTCCTAAAATCCAAGTTCCAGCCACCATTCCACCCACTGCTGCAACCACATCTAATGCCCCAACTACCGAGATTTCAACTCCCCTTGTTACTACCACTCCTCTCACAGCCACCATGCGAACAACTCCTTTTACCACACAAGAGATTACCACTGTACACGCAACCGCTGGAGTTCCAACTATAATTTCCAACACAACCATCACATTCACAGCTGCAACTCTCTTTACCACCACATCGTCTGCCTCTACGGTGCAAAATGCCACTGCTCCCACCAACGCCTCATCCGCAGCTGATACAGAAGGGATCACGGCCCTCAGGACGACCACTGAGTCAGGATATGAAACAACAGAACTTCCCTACAACAGCACCAACCCTGATAATAACTACACATTTGAAACTACAGAATCTTATTACTATTATGAATAATTTGATGCCTCTAATTCTAAAATTACAGCACCTACCTACCCCACTCCAAAACCTGCCTCTACCACCAACTAAATACAATTTTCTAAACTGTATTGTTCTTTAACTCCATGATTATGCCTTTTTTCTCTAAAATAATTTTCCAGAGTATTTAGAAAGACAGTAAAGATTAAGCAAGTGAAATTATGAAGTATTTTATGATTTCATTAGAAAAGAACTCTCTAGTCATTTTAAAGTACTACCCTCCTTTTCCGCCACTGCCTGACTCCACTAAGTGCTCAGTGAGAGAATCAGATAATTTAAAGTACAACTACAAACACTTCTAGAGTCATTGAGGCTAAAAGCTTAGTATTGGGGTTGGAGAGGGGGAAGAAACTAGTGGAGTTTCAGGGATTTCTTTGAAAAATTCTAATTTAATTTGTTCTGATAGAAAAGGATAAAGGAAATATTGTGAATTGCTTAAAAGTATAGGTGTGGGAGTCAGATTAGTGTTGAGTCTTATTCCTGCCATTTATTGGTGGAATAATCTTGAGCAACCTTTCCAGTCTTCAAATTCCTCATGTATGAAAATGATAGTAATGCCTCGTTTTATAAAATAGCTGAGAAATTTAAATTCAATGATGTACCTGACATGGTACCTGACACAGAATAACCACTAAATAGTTGTGGTTGTCAGAAAATTATGTAGAGTCATTCCTTACTGCCTTCCTATACATGACTTAGAACTCTCTCTGCTTTTTTCATTCCACATTAGCTTAGCCCTTGGCAGACAGTATCCCTGCAGTGGAACAGGTTGTTATTGACCTTGGCTTCCTTAGAACCCATATTTGCGTCTGTTAAATCTGGGAAACCAGGCCGCCTTGCTCCATATTAAAAGCCAGGGAGTTCCATTAGGTAGAGAGACTCTTCAGTCTTTATTAGCTCTTGATTTTTATCAGTTTCTTCAGTGTGTCTTTCAGAGATTCAGTGCAAAATTGGATATTAAAGCAAAATATCACTTAGAGAGTTCAAATCATAGGAATTTAAGCTTCACTCCTGAGACGTATACTATATCAAATTTACCCTCTGTTATTGATTCTGCTTTTGAGGAAGGACAATAAAGTGAAATATTTTGGAAAAGATTTGTGTCATGTTGTTATGTCACATGTTATGTAAACTGGATGAAATACAGTACTGAAAAAGAAATTTTTCTGAATTTTTACTGAATTTATTTCTGAAAATAGGTGGCTAAAATGTCAGTACATGCATCCAAGGCACCCCAAGGCACTGAAAAATTCATTTTTGACATATTAACCTAATTTCTTAGAAAAAATACATGTAAATTCTCCTAAATTAGAGAGGCATAAAATTATTTTTATTTCTGAAGACATTTCTCTCTCCTCTGGGTTATCTGTATTTAAAATGTTCTCTACTTGGATAGGGCTCATTTAAAGTGGCAAATTATTTTCTTCCCCTCTAGAGATTAAAGTATTTCTCTTTTTCATGTCAATCAATGAAAGATGGTTAGGACTCCCAAATTATTGACCACCATCTGGATTTTCATTCCCCTATAGACCTATATATGCCCTATTAGAACCCGATCTCCCACCCTCCCCTCAATCCCTGTCTTTCCATTGTGCCGTCCAGACACAAGAGCAGGTCATTTGTGAGCATTATACCATGGTCTTCAATCTTTATTCGGAAAGTTCCTGTCATCCTATTTCCCTAGCTGGGACTGAGTTTCTCAAAGTAGACTTTCCAGTATTGAATGCTTTTTTCTCACACCCTCGTGAAGCACAGGACCTGGAGATAGGATATATGGGCACTTCATAGCCTCAACTAGATTATTTCCATTCCTTTTCCCTCAAAACCCATAACGCCTTTAAAGTGTGTATCATTAGAGTTTACAAACACTACTGTCCCCTTTTGCTTACCTGTTCTTCTCCCGTCACTCTTCCAGTCACTGAATATTTTATTTCCCAGCTTACTGGCTTTTTCCCCACCATTTCTTGCTTTATCATGGTTGGTGACTCTAACGATCACGTAGGATATTTGCTTAAAACCTGGCCTCACTTCTTTCACCTCACATCTAATGATCCTTTCCTCCACCTCACTTCTTCACCCTTTCTCATGGTCAAACCCGGCAGTCAATTACTGGACCCCTGCCAAAATCCCAATTTCAAGCTTTCTATTCTGTAATCACCATCTTCTATCTTTCCAGCTCCAGTATTACCAATCTCAATAACTCTTTGGTATATCTGGTCTTTAATCAATTCACCTCCCCAGCTGGGTCAAGGTCCATCACCTCCTTCCTGTCCCTTTTTCTCTTCTTTCTCTTCTTACCCAACTTACAGCCCATTAATATAACATTTTTATTTCTATACACTGAACTCCTTCTTTTATGTATACATATTTTTACACAAAACTCCCACTTTGCACAAACATAAGGTGAACTTCAACATCACTGCATATGCTCTTCTTTTCTAATTCAGAATCTTCCAGGCACATATACATCATAACCAGAGTGTGATGAAATATTAGGCATCAAGGATCTAAAAAATAAAACCTATCAAGATATTCTCCTGTGTGTATAACTTGAACCTGGTGGTTGTACCTGGGTTATTGCTTAATTTCACTGAAGGCAACATGTCCACAAATGTTGCTGACCCATGGATATCAGTCAAAAAACAAGTATATTTTCAAACAGGAAACTAATGTGGAAAAAATAGAGCTTGCTTGTGGGAGAGTTTACAAAAATATTTTTAGTATTGATGGTATAGCCAAATGGAGATGTTCAAGGAAGTCGAAGAGCTGAAGCTGGAGAGTTAAGATTTTAAGAAAGAAAATGGAGATTCAATCTGTGTAAAGTATATAAAACCATGAGGACAGATTAGTAACTTTAGCATTATTTACAGAACAAAACAGGGATTGTTACTTTCATAGTACCTGTTATTTTCTCACCAGCATTTATCACAATTATGTTTTCTTAATATAATAAAAATGTAATTATAGATTTTTTTTGTATGTTTACTTGCTTTGTCTTTCTTCTTCACCTGTCTGTAACCTCCACAAGGACAGGAAACATGTTGTTTTGCTGTCTACTACATCCCCAGTGGAGTAGAGCAGAATCTCAACAAATTTTTGTGGCTAGATAGAATGGGTGGATAGATGGATCGAGACCGATGAAGGAACAAAATGAGCTTTGTGGACAACTCCTCCAAAAATTACTTAAGGCAATGAAAAATCAGCTTTCAAATGAATACAAACCTAAGCTGACCATCCCTCCTTCTCAGTCTTCCCAGGAAAGAATGGTGCATAAACTCTCCATGAGAAAACATTGAAACAATTAGGAAATTAGGAAAAGAAGATGTGCACAGTTACTCCTTCTATTCCCCTACCCTCTGAATCACCATCTTCTTTGGTTAGTCTCACAAATATTACTTTTTCCTGCCAGAAGCCAAGGTTGTCTCCTTCTGCAGCTGTTCCATTGTCTCCATCTCTGTTCTCAACCAAGATACCTGGTACCTTCTGTGGTTTGGACCTACTGCCAAAGTAACAGGTCTACCTCAAATAAGCAAGGCAAAAGGCCAAAGCCTCATGTTAATGTTGAACTCTTTATGTGACCCATACACTTCACAGAATCATAGAATTCCATGATGAAAGAACATTAAAATACATATTTAAGATTATTCAAATTTATTGTTGAATTTAGTGGTTGAAAGAGGTTACCAAGGGGATGTGATAACTCGTTGACCTGCAAGATGGACCTGGGCCAATTAGAGACTCCTCACCCTCTCCCCTGCCCTTGAAATGTGCTTTCTGCTTGCCTTTTCCACACTGGAAGCCAATGTGTTCTTGCAATCACCTTGATGGTATACGTGACTAAACCCAGTTAAGGCCTCTGTAGAAGTTTGTAAGATTCAGGTAGGCTGGCGTGGTGGTCTCCTTGTCTTGCAACCACCCAAGATAAGCCCCATATCTAAGTTCCCGTATTAAACCTGCCATTACCCGTCTGGAGTGACCTGCCTCTTTCTTTGGTCTCTCCTTGCCCTTCATGGGTCAAGGCCAGATTCAGATTTCACCCAGGAAGCTCCCAAGGATGAGAACCAATACTAGTTCAAGAGCACATGTGATATTTGAGTCCAGTTTAAAATTAAGTCACTGTTGTAAAAGCAAGAAGGAAATGACACATTTAAAGGTTTAAATCAAGAACACTTTGTCCTTACCTTCACTACCTTGTCCCAAAGAATCTACATGGGCAAATAAAACTCAGATCTCCTTCCTGATACAAAAGCAGACTAATGTCAGTTGAAAGGTTAACAGACTGAAAAGACTGAAAATCATAAATGAGCCATTTACTATAAAGCATGGGTGTTTATCTAACCTTCTTATTAACATACTCATCAAAGATGATTGAAATGCCAACATTGCTTATTGTCAGTCCATTAGCCCTGCTTTGTTGAAAATAAGGGTTGTTCTTCCTTTGCATGTTAAGGAAAATCGGTATTTGTATATATCTTCTCAGTTTTCAGTTTCCATTATAACTCGAGAAACCTTCTCTATCCCATAGTTAAGATACTCTAAGGGCTGGGGCGCCTGGGTGGATCAGTCACTAAACATCTGCCTTCGACTCAGGGCATGATCCCAGGGTCCTGGGATCGAGCCCCACATCCGGCTCCATGCTCCGTTGGGAGTCTGCTTCTTCCTCTCCCACTCCCCCTGTTTGTGTTCCCTCTCTCGCTGGCTGTCTCTGTCTCTGTTAAATAAAAGAATAGAATCTTTAAAAAAAAAAAAAAAAGATGCTCTAAGGAGACATCAGATTACTATGTTATCATATCAAATCAGTAACCACAAATCTTACCTGCATAGGGATTATCAACACATCATCTTGAACTTCTTAAGTAAGCTATTCAGAATATGTATTTAAGTAGGAAAGGCCTAAAATTTTTAAAGGAGTCATTAAGCTGAGAATTTCTTATTTTTAGCAAGGAAAGTTTTCTTTCAATCCCCAATGTTCTAACTGGGTGAAAGAAGTGTTAGTAATAAAAGCCATTAGCTATGTGTATGGCAGACCCTATCATCAACTGTTTCCCCACTGAGAGTCCAGGCCAATCATGGGGAGAAACATAATGGGATTTTGCAAAATGATAGAGTCTCTAGCAGATAGAACTTTAAAAGCTTTGAGTAGATCATGACCTACCATTTGAATTACCTATTTCAGCAAATTGTACTTAAAATAGTTGTACTTTTTTATGGTTACTTTTTTCTAATACTTACATTTACATTTGGCCAACCCATTCAACCCACTTTGAAATATGTAACAGAAAGATTAAGGTCTTTCTGGTCATATAGGTTGGAATTACCTACTAGTTATTTAATTATTTTGGGCAAATTACTTGATTCCTCTGAATCAGAAATATTCTAGCAGAAAAAAGGGATAATAGTACCTAAATAGCCTAGAACAATACTGGTACACAGTAGATGTTCACTTAATTTTAGCTCCTTTCAGCTGTATAAAAGGAAAGTGATAATGCTGTTATCAATAGACTTTAATATGAAATCAAGGCAAAGCCATACACTTAAAATAATCTTTAAATAACTCAGAAAGAGTCGGGCTTTAGCTATATACTCAAGTAAGTCATCCAAGACATCGTGAAATGAAAAAAAGTAAGTTTAAAAATAATATGTGTACTCTAATCTTATATTTTCCTAAAATATTGATGTTAATACTGTTGTCAAAGAATTTAAAAATATGTACGAATATATATCAAATTTTAAAAAATTATCCTGGGGCAGCCGGGTGGCTCAGTCAGTTAAGTGACTGACTCTCGATCTCAGCTCAGGTTTTGATCTCAGGGTTGTGAATTCAAGCCCCACGTTGGGCTCCATGCTGGGCGTGAAGCTTACTTAAAAAAAAAAAATTATCCTGAGAAGTGGAGGTGTTTATGGAGAATCTCAACTTTCTACAACATTATATACTTCTCTAATATCCAGATTATTTAAAAAATGCTTACTATGAGCATGCATTATTTCCGTTATTAGAGAAATTATTAATAAAAATAGATTTTAAAATAAAAGCATTCTAAGGAGATTCTTTTTTTTTTGCTCATCCATATATGATCAAAAGAAACCACATGTAGATTCACAAAAGCCAAGTCTCAAGTTAAGGTTCACTTTTTCCAGAAAATCTATTCAACCTTCTACTTTCAATTTTATCCCTCCCAAGAAATTTTCTAAGTTATAATGAGTTCACAGTTGAAGTTGAACAAACTGCATTTATCCTATCTTTGGCAAAGGTTACTTCTTTAGAAGAAATTAAGAAATCAACTAGCTAAGCCATCTTCAGAGAAAAGGAAAAATAAATAAGTCTATCCTCAAACTACACCCTTAGAGGCTCTAGATTCTCTCACAGTTTTTTGTTTATCCTGTGCATGACATGAAGTTCTATGTACTATAAATCAACAAATATTTTTGATGGTGATTAGGAAAATAATATGATGATAACATTTAAAATATCAGAAAACCTGTAAATACTATTATCTTTACTATTTCACCTTTTGTTGGATAGGTTCCTCAGATGCTCAGTGAGTTTGTTATCCACGACTTCTGGATAAGTCTGGAAAATTAACCCTTGTTTAGTTCAATAGCAAGTGACTTTTAAGTTGTACTTGAACCAGGCCGTGGTAGTCTGAGAAGGATGAGGTGGGTGAGTGAAAAGGTTATTTATTACTGAGGGTCTTTGTGTTCTGTTTTAGCAGTGATCCTGAGAAATGTTTAATTTAGACGATGCTGAGCTATACTTGGGCCAGGTAAGGCAGTTTCCAACATTTATCCATACTAACTATATAAAAACTGTTTTTGAGACACTGAAAAACAAAATTAAAGAGGCTCCTCTGGTGGCTTTTGGCTTTAAAACCAGAGAGTAATTTGAAGTCAAAAGTCTCTAAACAAATGAATAAACTTAAAATACGCTTGAGTAACCTAGCCTTGATTTATTTTAGTAAATTATCTGGTTTTGGACTTTTAGAGTCAAGTCTGTTCACTACTAAGATTAAAAATAATACAGAAATAGATTTAAAATGATACAGTAAGTTTCCAATCAAAGAATTCCAGAAAATCTGATTTGGAGTCAGAAACCGTTACAGAATATTGGTAAAAAGATGACCAATTTTTTCCTTAAAAGTTAGTTCTCTTCAGCATCATTTTTATTTACAAATAGGCTGACCACTATTGTTTTAATTTCACTTTCTGTAGAGAATTTTATCTCTTGACCATTGACAAGAAGGGACCAGGTATTCAAGGCTTGAGAAAAACAGCCCATCAGCCTGTTACAAAGCATGGCCTTGACAGAGGCGCCCTCTGCTGGCAGCTTTCCTGAAGTGGAGCGGTTGGTTTGCTCACCGGCTCATTAGCTTTGTTACTTTATTTGCTATTTTATTTGAGGGGTCACCATGTCTCTTTAAACGGTACAATATAAAAAATCTAGAAACCTGTATAGAAGTGACAGCAAACAGCACGCTGCATCATATTTTAAGTACCTGTGACACAGGATGTACTTTAATCTCATTCTTCAACTTGCTAATTACATTACTAATGTACAGTAGCACCTACAAAGAATATAGAAGCGTTTGGCTATGCTAAAAGAGTGTGGATATCATCAGCAGAGCCTTACACAAAATAAAAAGACATTATCCGGACACGGTTTCTAAAAAGCAACTATGTTACAAGCAAGGTTCCCTTTTCCGGAGTGAAAAGGTCACAGATAATCTTCCAGGACAAACAGATCAACCCTAGGATCCCCCTGGGGGTAAATAAGCCTTTAGCTTTACCAAGGTCTATTGAACAAGAAACAATAAGAAACATCTTCACTCCGCTTCCTGAACAAATGCCACAAGGCTGTCCAATAGCTTCCAAAGCAGTCCTGGAGAACACGTGGGTATTTTATTGTTTTTCTTCTTGTTTTTTCCACTTTCAGTTAATGTTGAGCATCTGTTAGAAACAGTACTCATCACTGATTGATTGATTTTATTTCTTCACTGGATGACAAATGTAGAAGGGGAAAGATGTGTCACTTTCCAATCTGGCTACAGTGTGAGCCTTAGAGGAAGTAGCATTCCGTTTAGAGAAAGAACTGCTCCTTCTTTTAACACTCTTGATTTTGCAAAGATAGAATTGAGAGCTAATCTGTATCCTGGGGTGTGAGCAGAGAGGGAAAAATAACTCTGCATAATAATATACCCGAAACATCAAAATTTTCTGCTACTAGTCTGCAAGAGAGAGGGGTGGGACCTGGAGATGGGTTAGTTAAACTACTCCCAGACCCATCTAATCTGTGGATGTTCTCTAGTGAGTTTTTGACCCCAGGCAATACAGGAGTCCCTAGTATAACTGACTGGGAATACTGACAGGCTATAACCCACACATGCTTAGAACACAGACACCTGCAAACAAGAACTGGAGAGCCAGCAGTGGTAGGGGATGGAGGGAGAAAAGCTCTAAACTTTTATGAAGTGACCTATTAATGCTTAAAGCCAGTAGCAAAGGGACCAAGGGAACATGTCCTTCCCATAGATGCCAATCTGCTGTCAGCTTATCCTTGGGTCTCAGACCCTAAACAGAAAATAAATACTAAGTATCTACTATGTGCCAAGAATAATGTTAGGTGTTCAGAGCCATAAAAACCTTCAACTGTATAAGGTGAAGATGAAAATGCTTATTTGATACATGAAGAATTTAAAGATGAACAATATTCCTTAATTTGCCTGAGGATATCCAGCCAGCAAGTACCAAAGTCGGGATTCAAATGCAAATGTGTCTGATCCTGATATTGTATTCTAATCAGAAGAATATGCAAGTAAGTTGTAGTAAACAAGGTCCTTGGAAGTGGTGGTTAGTGCTTATTAAGACTTATTCTAATATAATAAATGTAAACATTTAAAAAGATTTTATACACCATAATAACAAGCTTATACTTCACTCACAATTCAGTGAAAAGCCACTGAGGATTTTTAAGTAGGGCAAGACAGTATCAACATGTTGTCTAGCAGCCGCGTGGAGAGAGGACTGCGGGGGATCAGAGTGGCGGCAGTGGGTGGTGAAAAAGCCATTGCAGTAGTCCATGCACAGGTAATGGTACCTGAGATCAGGAGGCAGGGGTAAGAGCCGAGAGATTCATTTGCAGGTTACCAATTCATGTTAGAGATAATGGGGTCTTAGACTAGATTAGGAGTTTTTACCTGGGTACAATAGTGCCCCCGCCAGGAGGCACTTAGCAACATCTAGAGAGGCTTTTGTTTCACAACTGGAAGGATGCTACTGACATCTAGTGGGTAGAGGCCAAGCATGCTGCTAAACATGCTACAACGCCCCAGATTGTCTCCTTGCAAAAAAAAAGAATGATCTAATCCATGATGCCAAGGGGGGCCAAGGTTGGAAAACCTAGAACTAGATGAAACTTGGGGGGAAAGAATAGGATTGGAGAAAAATCAAGAAGTTTGGGATATATTTTTGAAGTAGTACTGATGGTACATGACGAAGTGGGTTAAATAAAGTATAAATCCTAGGTGTTTGACCTGGAAAACTGGGTAGGTAATGGTGTCATTTACCAAGATGGCAATGATTTGAAAAAAAAAACGTAGTTTGGGAGGAATACAGAGTATAATCGAGTAGTCAGTTTGAAACATATTATGTTCAAGGTAAGTATTAGATATCCAAATAAAGATCTCAAGTAAGCTATTAGGTATTGGGATTTGAACTCATTGGAAAAATCTAGGCAAAAATATAAAATTGAGAGTTATCAGCATTTGAATTGTATTCAAAGACATAGAACGAGTGAGATCACATGAGGAGGGAGGTGGGAGAAGAGATGAAAAGGGAAGTGAAGGGAAAAAGTGAAAGAGAAGGCAAGGAAAGAATGCTTAGCATTAAACCTTGAGGCACTCTAACTTTTCTGAAGGTAATAAAGAAAACTAGAAGGAACTATCAGGGAGATAGCAGGAAAAACAGGAGAGTGGTATCATGAAAGCCAAGAGAGGCAAGGAAAGTATTTAAAGGAAGAGGCAGCGGTTAATGATACAAATGCCACCAAAAAGCTGAATAAGATGAAGACCAGATACTGTCCCTTAGCACTGGCAGCATGGGGATCACTAGAGACCTGAAGAGAGAGCAGTTTCAGTAAAGTGTGGGAATGGAAGCCATTGTGAAATGAGTAAGTGGAAGGTGAAGAAACGAGACAATGCAAATAATTCCTGTGAAAGAGAGTCAAGAAATAAGGCAGCTGCTGGATGGAGATGTAGAGTCAAGAGAGTTGTGTTGTGTTTCTTGACGTGGACCGTATTGGTATGCTGGTAGAAATGATCCACGAAAAAGAGATGGGAAGATAACTGGAAAAGGGAAGTCCTTAAGAAAGTTTAAAAAATAAAAAAATGGGATCCAGAACAAAAGTAGAGGAGCTGTCCATTGTACGAGTATTGTAACAAGAAGGAAAAGAGTCCATGTTAAGAAAATAAGAGAGTTCTCCTAAAATGGCCTTTATTTTCTCCCTGTTGTTTCAGTTAAGGAAGATGAGATTGTCAGCTGGAAGGAGTGGGGAAGGAGAAGAGACCAGAAGTGAGAGAATCCCAGGTCAGGATCCCTAGCTAGTTCCATATTTGTCCTAAAGCTATGACTGCGCCTGGGTGGCTCAGTCGTTAAGCGTCTGCCTTCGGCTCAGGGCGTGATCCCGGCGTACCAGGATCGAGTCCCACATCGGGCTCCTCCACTATGAGCCTGCTTCTTCCTCTCCCACTCCCCCTGCTGTGTTCCCTCTCTCTCACTGGCTGTCTCTCTGTCACGTAAATAAATAAAATCTTTAAAAAAAAAAAAAAAAGCTATGACTGTCCTCAATGCCCGGGCTAAGTGTCCGCACTAATGCAAGCACCCCACTGGAAACCACCATCTGAACCATATAACCAAGATGCTGACAGTTACTGGAGATGATTCCACAACAGAACAATGCTCCAGACCACTAGTCTCTGGTCAGCATGCTCACTCACACTCCAAAAGATTGTGTTAGGTATTCTCCAGCCTAAAATCTCGGTCTCTTCCCCCTCTCCCCCAACTCTTGGTAAATGAATTTGCCTACTATTTCACAGAGCAAAAAGAACTCATCAAATTGATTCCCTCAATTTACTGCCACCGTATCTACAAATCTACCTATGTCTGTTCCCAATCCCTCCGTTTGTGCTCCAAATACAAAAATATCCTGCCTTCCCAGGGCCTTTCTCCTTTATTTCTTCATTAGTTCACAGTGGACGTTTTCAAAAGGCTGAGTTATCTACAGACATCACACCACCCTGTGTCTACCTCTTTATCTCCCACTCCTCAGTATACTCTAATTCAGCTTTTACCCCACGACCAGTTCCTCCATTCACCATTGACCTACTTGTGGCTAATTTAAACGGACATATTTCAGTCATTGCTGTTCCTGACCTCTTAGCAACTCCCCACACTTTGTCACTTTGTCACTTTTGCAAACTCTTACTCTGCCTTGTATAAAACCACCCTCTCCAAGTTTTTCTCCTAAGGTGCTGCTCCTTCTCAATCTCTTGTACTCTACCTCCATCCACACTTCAAGATGCTGGCCTGTGGCATGACCGAATCTTAGGCCTCATCTTTCTCATTGTACATCAGGGATAGCAAATTGAGAATCTACCAGCTCAACCCTCACTGTCTAGCATAGTGTCTGAAAAATAGTAAATACCCAATAGATATTTTTAAATAATTAGTTGTAAGACTAGAACTCATTTGGGCTTAGGGTAAGGGGATAAGGACACAGGGGAAACTAACCACTAAAACAAGCCCCATGACGAGATTCCTCCCCATCCCACATCGATAGGTTCTCAAACCAATTAACATAAACTACCTAGACTGAACGATTGGTCAAGAAGCTAACAATTGACACTTCAACACCTCCTTGATATCTGGTGATTTAAAAACACAATTAAAAAGTTATTTGGAGGGGTGCCAGGGTGGCTCAGTCAGTTGAGCATCTACCTTTGGCTCGGGTCATGATCCCGGGGTCCTGGGATCAAGTTCCCCATCAGGCTCCCTGCTCAGCATGGAGCCTGCTTCTCCCTCCCTCCCTATGCTCCTCCCCCCTGCTCGCTCTGGCTCCTGCTCTCTCTCTTTCAAGTAAATATATAAAATCTTTAAAAAATATATTTTATAAAAGCTATTTGGAGTATTTGATCAAGAAAATCCTACAAAATTAAATTAAATAGACAGATGAGTGCTAGCTTTGATCCCCCCATAAACTGCAGGTCAAATAAAAAATGCTGCCATCAGTTTACTTACTTTTTTCTCCTCTAAGATTTAATGATAGTTTCTTATGGTTATCCTTCTCTCTGCTCAATCCCATGGTAATAAGCGAAGGAAAGCTAGAACCAAACAGAGCATAACCTGATTCATCTGCATTCAGTCCAAATTCATCTCAATACATGTCTGATGTATGCATTTTTTTCCCCAAACCAGCTCATGAGAAGAAAATAGCTCCATCCTCAACTCATTCAGAAATAGTTGGTCAGCCAAGACTTGGCTCTATACAAATTTGTTGGAGACCAGCTAATCAACACCCAAAATCCATCCCAGACAACTATTCATTCAGGATCTAGCTCTACACAAGCTCCTCTGAAACCAACTTGTCAGAAAAGAGCTTCTTGTCCAAAGTTCATCCAAAAGCAGCCGTTTAGCCCAGACCTGGATCAACACAAATTCATCTAAAACAAGCTGATCTGCAAAGAATTCTCTTTCCCAAAGAAGTTATTCAGCAAGGAGCTACCTCAAACAAACTCATCTGAAACAAGTTAATATACAAAGAGACGAACCATCCAAAACTCATCCTAAAAACAGCTGCCTCTAAACGAACTCTTCTAAAACTAACTTATCAGAAAAGCATTCCCGTGTCCATAGCTGGTCCAAAGACCGATGTTTAGTTAAGACCTGGATGTACACAAAACCGCTGAAGAATAACGAATAAGCAAAGAGCCAACCCATCTAAAATGCATCCAAAAGCAGTTGTTTTGTCAGGCGTAGCCTTTCCTTATTGTCATCCGAGAACAGCTATTAAGCAGAGAATTGTCTTGTCCAAAGCTCTTCTTATGCCAGCTATTTAATCAGATGCTTGCTCTACAAAACCTTATACAAAATCCTGTAGTCGATCAAAATCTCCTCTACCAAAATATTTTCTAAAATCTGTTATTCATTAAAAAAAACATAAATTTCAGTCTTGTCCAAAGCTATCTCAAAAAATATCTGATCTCACCAAACTCCATCCAAATCCACAAATCAACAAGAGGCTTGGACAAACTCAACGTTATCAAAATGAAATTTTCCCTCCTGTGATCCTCTATCCAAGCCCACATTAGGATCTCTTGTTTTCATTTTCAACTCTCTCCCTCGAACACAAACCACTACTATAACTTTCATTGCCTCTGCTACCTTACTTCTGAAGAAACTTCTACCATCAACACCACATGTGCAACTCAGCTCCAACTATAATTCCCGCACTAACATCTGTTGTAACCATAAAGCAAACCAGCCCAGAAGCTGGCACCAATGACTTTGAAACAAAGCATCTCTGTAATGTCACCCAACCTTACACTGACTCTGCATCTAACTTTGGTTTTTTTTTTCATTATAATAATATTTTTTTATTATATTATGGTAGTCACCATACAGTACATCCCTAGTTTTTGATGTAAAGTTCCATGATTCATTACTTGCATATAACACCCAGTGCACCATGCAATACGTGCCCTCCTTAATACCCAGCACCAGCCTCTTTGAAACACAGTCTCCATATGGCATCACAGAATCATATACTTACCTCCCATTCGACTTTGAAACTATTTTCCTAATTACTTTGACAAAACTGAAAGTAACTACCCAATTGGCAGTATCGTATGGACTCTGAAACTACATAAATTCCCAACACTGTCCCAGAACCTTATCTAAACCATCATACCATCCAAACACTGAAATTACTAATTAATCCACGACACTAGTACTGTGTCTCTTATCCCGCCTCAGCATCTCCATTTGTTGCCATTTGCAGGACATTCTTTTCCATTTTAGAAAATCATCTACAATCAAGCTTACTTTTTTTAAATCCCTAAGTATATACTTTTAATATTTAGTTGAAATTTTTCTACATAACCAGAGTACAATCTTACCATAATCCATTGAGCTCAACCTTATAGAATATAGAACTTTGATATAACATATCCAGCATTTATAATGACATTACGTACTGAACTTTATTACCTCTGACAAGGGACAACTCACTCTGCCAAGAAGTCTGGACATATTTTTCTGATGCCTAATCTGAACAGAACTTCAAAAGATTAGTAAAAACTTTTATAGTTATATTCTATTTAGCAGAATTTTAGGTACATTTAATTTAGTGGCTGTCCTTCCAGCATTCACAAAACTATTCCATTACAAAGTGCCTCTTCTGCAGATTTCTAAGAATATGCCCCAATTTCTTCTGGGATAGTATGAACTGGTCAACAATTTTAAAGAATTGTGTAAATTGACAAAGTCAAGCAAGTGTTAATTCAATTCAACTCATATTAATTATTCTACCACATGCAAAATACTTTGCTGGATGCTACAGTGACAAGATTTAACTTGGAATCTAACATCTTGAAACATAAGCACAAATAACAATAGCATCAGCCAAAGCAGAATAAAATAAATAAGAAAGTCCCAGAAGCTTTCAGAAAGGGAAAAGGCTGACTCCAAATTAGGGAAGAAAGAGAGACTTGATGGAGATTGTAGTATAAAGAAGGATCTTTAAGGATGAATAGAACATCGACAGCAGAGATGAAAAGTGAGACCCCAGGCAGAGGGAATACCGTGAAAAAGTGCAGAGAAACAAGATGAAAATGCATTAAGACTGTCTTCTGACCTCTAGTGCACACTTCCATTTCATCTGTACACTGGACAGTGATCAGATACTTGCTGTATTTCCCATAAGAATTCAAGCAGGGATTCTGTCTTATTCACTTTTGTGTCTTAGCTTCTAGTATAACGCTTGGCCCAGTAAAATTTAGGTTTATATTTAATACGTATCATTGAAATTACCATGCATCAGGGAATGCTGACTAGTTTCCACTTATTCATTTATTTGATTTATTCAGTCAAGTTATCAGTAGAGTTAATAGCCATCATGTGTCTCAAATCCTTTGAACCCTGTGGCTGAATTATCAAGTGGTGGTAGGAGAGAGAGGTTTCCAGTTTGCCTTATTCTTTCACTGCCAAACAGGGTCTTAGACTGGGATTCACAAAGAGAACGTAGGGTATGGGTAATTTCAGATCTTCCCACATACTGGGTATGATGGAGTTGGGAAGACAGTGCATTGCTTGACTAGAGAAAACCTAAAAAGTTCAAGGATCACATAAATCACTAGACATTTCCACAAAGATTCTTCTAAACCAGAAATTCTTGGGGTGCCTCAGTGCCTTGGTTGGTTAAGCATCCAACTCTTGGTTTCAGCTGAGGTCATGATCTCAGGGTCATGTGATCGAGCCCTGCATGGGGCTTCACGCTGGGCCTGGAGCCTCCTTAAGATTCTCTCTCTCCCTCTCCCTTTGCCCCTCACCCTGCCCGGCTCATGCACTCTCTCTCTTAAAAAAAAAAAAAAAAAAAAAAAAAGGTAAAATAAAAAAATAAACCAGAGACCCTTAATCTGAGCTATCAGGAGACCCATGAAACCTCTACAGTTTTCTGATATACACTGTGTTCATGAGCATATGTGCACTTCTCTGAGAAGATGGTGTGTAGATTCAATCAGAGTATCAAAGAGGTTCATAACTCAAAGAAATAAAACTAAAACCAATTAGAAAGATCAAGAAATGTCTAGACCTACAGGTCCAAAAGATGTCATCTGCAGCTCATAAAACACTTTAATGAATGCTGATATCCTAAGTTGTTTCAGAAAAATAAATTACTTCACTGTTTTTGCTGATGTCTCTGTTTTATAATGATTTAGGGATTTTTTCCTTTTATAGTACATATTTCTTGACACTCAACTCCATAATTATATTATTGTAAGCTATCTGCTTTCAGACTTAAAATTTTTTGTCTAAGAAATTACTCAGCCTTCTGAATTTCCCATGTTTCCATTCCCAAATCTCACTGACTGCTCAGCTTTCGAGCTAGGGCGTGTCCCGTTCCCACTTGGGGTTGGAGGCATGTCTGCAATAGGAACTGGATGCACCTTCGGTTCCCTGAATCACCTGATGCCCAGACAGTCACAGTGATTCAGCCCCAATGAGCTGTTCACTAGCCCTGTACTCTAGGCTGGAGATGGAGCTCAAGTCCCCACACCCAAGTCCAAAAACAACAGTGCCATAAACTCAACTCAGCCTCCATCCAAAAGAAATATAAAAAAAATTCAAGGACACCCACCACCCACACATGCATTGAAAATAATGCCCAGGGAAAGTGGACTCCCTGGTGTCACATGGGCTGCTTGAACATTTAATGTTCCCCCCACCAAAATGTAAGCTCATGACGGAAGGGATTTTTGCCCCTTCCGTTCACTTCCATTTCCAGGGACGAAAACAATGCTAGCAGAACACAGAGTGAGTACATGCTGAATTATGGGTTGGAAGAACGAGTTGACTGGATACAGGAATGAACGAATGTTTTGAAAGCCTGTGAGAACATAAAGTTGCTTCCCTTTTACATCCTTTAATCCTTAATGTTCCTTTGCTCCTCTCACTCTCACTTCCTTTCTAGGCTATTCTCTGTCTCACCAACAATAGTTATTCTCCAAATCCATTTAAAACCCCATCTCTTGGGGTGCCTGGGTAGCGCAGTCCTTAAGCGTCTGCCTTCAGCTCAGGGCGTGATCCCGGCCGAGTCCCACATCGGGCTCCTCTGCTGGGAGCCTGCTTCTTCCTCTCCCATTCCCCTGCTGTATTCCCTCTCTCGTTGGCTGTCTCTGTCACATGAATAAATAAAATCTTTAAAAAAAAAAACAAAACCATCTCTTCTCTGAAGTTTTCTTTCACCTCAACCTTGCTTCGGCTCTCTATGGTATAACCTCTACCATGTATTCATTGACATGTGGTGACCATCTGGTGCTTTGCAATGTTATTAACATAAAAGACACTATACAAATAAGACAAGGCCTTAAGGACTCTTCACCCACTTCAAGAGAAACATACAATTGGAAAATAATGAAGGAGCCCTATAAGATAATGTCTAATTAAGTGCCAATATGAGTAATAGAAACAAACAAAATGCTACAGAAGGTTAAAATTAGGTATCTCTCCAACCCCGTCTTCCACTTCTACCCTCCTTCCATTTTGCTCCAGTGATAGGAAACAATAACATCATCCCTCCATACCTGGAGGCTTGGTCTGCCCAGACGCTCTGCTTGCTTTCTCAATGAACTTTTTTAATCTTTCAAAACCCGGCTTACGATCACCTCCTTGTGAAGCTTTTTGTGCTTTTCTGCCCCCAACAAAATTAGCCATGCTCTCCTTCGTACCTGTGTATGCTCCTATCATTGCCACTTACCAAGCATATACTTGCTAAACTTTGTGTTTCCCCTCCTAGACAGTATTCCCATTCCTACCTGACAATAACAAAAATTGTGTCATGAAGGGAATAATTACAGAAAAGTTCTTTGGAATGCCTCACTGTCTCAGACAATTTTCCATTGACAGACTTTCTGGACCCTAAAACCAGCCAAATCTACAGTGGCCTTCCATGAGAAATTCTGTCATGACACAAATTCATCATTGATTTGTACTCAGAAGTTGTTGAATAGACCCAACCAAGTTCCATAAAAACATCATTGAAGAGGTAGCAGATCTCAAAAGCTCCCGATGCAGCCTGGGGCCCTGAAAACCCACAGTGAGCACTTAGCTGTTTTTTGTTGTGAAACAGACCTCCGTGGGCACCCGCATGTTGCTCAAGTTTCAGTATCTTTTTCCTCATTTAAAATAAAGCATACCATTCAACATTTCTGGATGGAAATTCTGCCTTATCTATCAAAATTTAAAACAGATATCCTTTAATTCAGCACTTCTAGGACTAAAACCTACAGAAATACCCCCACATCTGTGAGACAAGCTTTATAAGGATGCTCATTGTTCCATTTTTATCATTATAAAATACAGTGGAAATGGACGAAATGTCCATCTAAAAGAAATGTTATGTGATATAACATAACATTAAATAAATGAAATAAATCTGTATGTACTGACACATGAAGTTGTCCATTATTTGTCAAGTAAATAAAGTTGCAAAGCAATACATAACAGGCCTAATTTTTTTAACTATGCACAAAGCTATACATTCTGATGTTTGATTTATATGTTCATAGAAACATGACAAAACAGATACACCTGGGAAGTCATTTGGAAAGGAGAGGAGGTGAAAGAGGATTGTAATTTTTTTTATTGTCTGCATTTTTTTTTAATTGCACAAGGTATGTCTTCCTGAAATACCCTCTATTCAAGTGGTAGACATTGGGTAATATGATGTCTGCAGCTAATAACTCACCTAATGAAATGTTGGGAAATGAAAGAAACCAAATGATTTCACAGACAGCTAAGTCCTGATTGGACTCTCAGTTGCCAGCCTCCTGGAATTGAGTTTAAATTCCTTCTACAAACTTACGACACATCAAAGGATAAAATTATTCACCACAGACACTGGAGCAATCAACTGGACTTTGAATAGCCTTTCACCTGTACATTTTGTGGAGTGGGGAGAAAGGTAACATTAATTGATCATACTTCAAGTAGAACTTTTTAAAAAATATCTTCTCTGAAAAGGGAAAAAATAGAGTGAAAGAGTGACACTATTTTGTTATTATAGGCAGCATTTTGAAACATGAAGACTCTGATTCTACTACTTTATCTTCTAGGATCAACTCGGTCATTACCGGTAAGTGCAATGTGTTTATTCTATCGCCAGCCAGCCTCAGCAGCACCTCTGCCTGTAGACCCAGCTTTCTTCCTCTCTCTACAACACTGCTCTGTCCTGTGACCCAACCCCTTAGTTCTCTGTTTTTATTTTCCAAGGTGAAAAATGATAAACTAATAAGGTGACAGTGCATATTTCAACATACTTAGATTTTTATTTTTTTTGAACATTAAATGAATCTTTAATGGTGCCAACCAGCCTCGCATCTTATCATGCATCTTCATTTGCTGGTTAAACATTTCAGGGTTTTTTTACTGTGACACAGTCTGAAATTCAAATTCATGATCTTGTCAGTCCAAGTTTTAAAATAATTTGCATCATACATATTTTAGTCTTGTCTTGCATTGTGCCCCAGCAAAAGAGAAAATTAAAAAATCATTAATGCTAATACTATCAACATACTTAGATTTTTAAAAAGCATCCACTCTAACGTGATAGAATTTCAATTATTTTGGCAGAACAGTGGAGTAGAAACTAGGGGAAAAAAAGGAATGCCTTAAATTAAATCTACTCAAAGAGGATAATTATTTTACTTTCCAAAAAGAATTTAAGATTTTCATGGCAACCGGTTATTTTCTCATGACTAAAGAGGTAAACAACATTTTCTGACTTTCCTAATTGGAAGCATGAAACCTGTAGACGATATAAGCCCTAAAAAGGTTACCAAATTATGTGACTATATAAACTCTAAGAAGACAAGTGCAGAACAGCCAGGGAATATTACACAGTGGCCAACTTTTTTACTTAGAATGTTGAAAAATATAACATATAATAGGTGTTTGAAGAAAGGAGTACTAATGTTTGAACACATACTCCAGTTGTCCTCCAATATTTTATAGACTTAGATGTGGGTGGTTTGGATCTCTAAGTGGATTTCCCTTTGGCCATTTGAGGAGCTTACGTATGTGCATAGAGAAAAAATTGGAAGGAATCTTTCCAAAAAATTGGAAGGAAATAGAACAAACAGAGACCATTCTTAGTTAAACTCCCTTGACATGTCTATAGTCATCCATACAATCAACAAATACTTATTGAAATCTCTATGTACCAGATACTGTGCTAGTGCTGAAAATACAATGGTGAGTAGGGAGGAAAAAAGATACGATCCTTCATAGTATTTGCAAGGATTATAGATACTAAAAATGATTTTTTAAAGAAATGTTAAGCTATAAATTATAACTATGATTAGTTCTATGAAAATGAACAGGGTGATCTTATGGGGAGGAGATAAAACCAATCTCCTTCTTATTTCACTCCAAATATACCTATGTCCTTCTTTAAAGAAGTTGTCTGCAAAAAATACATTTTTGAAACAAGGTAAATTAGTAATTCTTTTGTAAAACATGGATTTTTCACTTCGAACAAATTTACCAAAAACTTCTTCTAAATAGGGTGTCTTTAGCATATTGAAATTACCATACAATTTGTGAAAACTCAAGATAAATAAAACTTTCCAGGCGCACAGCTATCATTCAAGGTTGACTGAGGAGTGGCATGCAGGTTAAAGCAGATTGCTAACAGCTGATGATGTGAGAGCAGCTGGAGAGCTAGTGGAGCAGGGGATGTGGGGTGTAACACTGACATGTCTACAAGGTATAGTAGTGATATTTATCACATGAAAACTCAGGACACATGGACAAGGTATTTTTTATTATTTGTAAATGAATTTATTGAATTATCATAAAGGCATAAAAAATGAATCAATGATGATTAGATAGATGATATGGGTGTCAAGGACAATTTCACCCCTACAGTTCAGTTCTTAATACACTAGGAAAATACCCAGGCTGGGAAGGAGATTGAATTTCCATTACAGGAAGTGACTTGTCAGGCACAAGGCAGAAGCAGGAAGCTTCATGAAACTGCAGTAGAAGTATGGCGGCTTGTCTTCAGGCATGGGAATCAAGCAAATGTTTACAGAGCTGCGGTGCAGATTATGTATTTCATGTCTTGGAAAAGGAGGAAGGCGGTTACAGAAAAGAGAAGGAAGCCTAGGAACTGCCCCCTGAAGTCCATGTGCCCAGCCCCACCCTATATCCCTCCCACCACACCCCTCTGCTCTGGCATCTTTCCACTCTACAATTCCATCTCCCATCATACATGAAACTTCCCAGGGAATTGAAACTACTCCAGAAACACACAGAGCCTAAAGGCAGACATTTCTGCATTTGGGACAGCTTGTTACATCCTGGAAATAAATGGATACAAAACCTCAGACCCATCCCTGCCTCATCTAGTATTTGTTATCACAGACGCAGCTCAACCCTGCTTTGGGACTTCCTCCAACCAAACCGGCTCCGCATCAGGCAACACTACTAAACCAGCAGCAGCCAAATCAGGTAAGAGTCCTACAACGGGGAACATTTGCAGACCAACAAGGGAAACATGGTAAGACTAGCGAATTTAAAATCAAGTTTTACACACAGTCTTATGGCTAAACGAGAGAAAGGCTTTCTTTTGGGAAGAAAAGAAGCCAACACACTTTTTGAAAATTTTGAGCAGGAAAAGCAAAACATCTTCATTCTTTTTCTTTTTGTCTCAGTAATAATTTGGTTTAGCAACCAGTAGTAAACTCTGAAAAGCAATAGCCACACCTACTGACAAAGCTTGGTCATCAATGCCTTGAAATACTGTGACATAAGCCTATGCGGTATCTGCCAGAGCGAGCAGGGATTAAGATACTTCTATAAAAATAACTGGATTTCCTTACAATTTTCTTCAGTTCCATTCTACTGATGAGTTGATGTTACTGTAAAATCTGTTTCTTCAAAGCATAAAGACTTTTGAAAACTGTCTTGTCTCTTGGCTTCCCCTTCTTCTCACTCCAACACTAGCTCTGCACTTCCCACTCCAACGCTAAAGGATCCCTCCTTACCTACATCTAGACTTTGTGAAATAGTACAGTAACACCAAGGTCTAAAGTTCTCTTTTTAGTTTATGGACATTAGAGAACACTCAAGACAGGACCCCATCTCACTCCTTAAGGAACCTGAAGCTTGTACAATTTAAGGATGCTGTTTAAGAAAAAGAAGACAAAATTAGATATGTAAAATTAAATACTAACATGTATAATTTATTTTTATTTTATTTAAAATCAATTAACATGTTGTGTATTATTAGTTTCAGAAGTAGAGCTTAGTGATTCATCAGTTGCATATAACAGCCAGCACTCACTACGTCAAGTGCCGTCCTTTATACCCATCACCCAATTACCTCATCCCCTCACCCACTTCCCCTACAGCAACTCTCAGTTTGTTTTCTTATAGTTAAGAGTCCCTTAAGGTTGTCTCCCTCTTTGGTTTCATCTTATTTTATTTTTCCCTCCCTTCCCCCATCTTCATCTGTTTTGTTTTTTATATTACATATATGAGCAAAGTCCTATGGTATTTGTCTTTCTCTAATTGACTTATTTCATTTAGAATAATACCCTCTAGCTCCATCCACACAGTTGCAAATGGTAAGATTTCATTTTTTTTTTTTATGGATGAGTAGTATTCCATTGTATACATACACCACATCTTCTTTATCCATTTATCTGTCAGTGGACATCTAGGCTCTTTCCATATTTTGGCTATTGTGAACACTGCTGCTATAAACATTGGGGTGCATGTACCCCATCGAATGACTGTGTTTGTATCCTTTAGGTAAATACCTAGTAGTGCAATTCCTGGGTCATAGGGTAGCTCTATTTTTAACTTTTTGAGGAACCTCCATACTGTTTTCCAGAGTGGCTGCACCAGTTTGCATTCCACCAACAGTGTAAGAGTGTTGCCCTTTCTCCGCATCATCCCCAACATCTGTTGTTTCCTAACTTATTACTTGTAGCTCTTCTGACAGGTGTGAGGTGGTATCTCATTGTGGATAATTTATTACGAGATAAGAAATAAGGGCCAATTACCCATTTTTAAACTCAACACATTGCTAGGGTACCACTGAGGGCCACAGAAGGGGTCAATGCTGATGAGAGGCCCCAAAACTTCACTTCCATTTACCTTCATCCTAAATCCACCTGTGACGGGAGTATAGACACTTGAGGACATCTGCCATTGACAGCATGATGGAGTGGAAACAGACAAGCTCTGGTCTCACATCAATTTCAATTCCCCCACAGGTATTCCCCTCTTTAAGTCTAATACCACTGACGCAGATGTTCACACTGGGGTCAGATCTGCAGCTGGTAAGTAGTCTTTTATATCATTTGAATATCCACTGTTAAATACAATACCTAATGTTGAGTGTACCCACAAATACACACACGCACATACACACACACGTATATACTCTTTGTAGATAAGTTAAAAGAGAACACAGAAAAGTCAGAGCATGGGATGCTATTTAGTACATGATAAAAAGTTTTTCTTAGCAAAAGGGCTTCTAAGGGAATTAATCAAATTCTCACGTCTTTAACCGCTTTCGTTCTTCTTACCTCTTCTTCAAGCTCTGCTGCACATTTCTCCAACATATTTTCCTCACTGCCCCTACAATGTCCACACACCCACACAAACCTTGTGACCACTATCATCACCCCAAGTAGAACTAACTAGAAGGGGTAGAAAGATCTTCATTCTTCTCATGGACTATCTGTATAGTTCACTCTGTTTGGGAGAGGAAGTGCAATAAATTCCTTTCCTGATTAAGGTGGTCAGATTTAAACATAGTACTAGACTGTATTCAGACTAGATATTTCATTGCGACCCTCACCATTTTTATGGGGAGGCCTATGAAGAAATTAATTTCTTTATAAGAAAGCTATTAAAAAATCTCAAGGACTGTAGTTATTATAGTCAAAAGGGGAAAGTGAGGATAAAATCATCAAAGTAATCCACAAGAGAATGGATTCATATGGGAAAAGTTACTCCTGGACCTCACGGTTGTACTAGTGACTAAATAAGGCCCTGAACTTCATCTCTATACCTAATTCCTAATGCAATAGTATATCACATACTGTTTTTTATGTGTGCATAGTAAATGTACATATTCGCGTAGCAAATCGTCCCTTTAAACATATTTTACATTTGGTAAATACATTTCAGTTTCTTGAATGTTCAACCTGAAACAACACAATGACAATCTTTTTTGTTGTCCTACAGCTAAATCCGGCCGCAGGGATGGCACCTGGTACCCAGACCCTCCCACTGAGCCTGGGGGGACTGAACGCACAACAGCAGCTGCAACCCCAAGTAAGTTCAAGATGGGAGTTCAGTTTAACATTGGGGAGCATTTTCTATCAGGTAGAAGCCCAAAGGGAAAGAAAGAACTTTTTTTAAGGTTCTTAAAAGTTTCACACAGAGGGGCGCCTGAGTGGCTCAGTGGGTTGAGTGTCACATTCTTGGTTTCTACTCAGGTCATGTTTTCGGGGTCCTGGGATCAAGTTAGGCATCTGACTTCATACTCAGGGGGGAGTCTGCTTGAGATTCTCTCTCTCTCTCTCTCAAATAAAGAAATAAATCTGAAAAAAAAAAAAAGTTTTACCCAGAAATTTACAGAAGAATGTTCAACTGAACATAGAACATCTTTGGTAATTTAGTCTTGATGAAAACTCACCGGGAAAGCTGAGCACGCCACCCCATAACCTCTCTAGAACACATTTGAAATGGGTAACAGGAAAATGTGAGGTGCTGGGGAAGATTAAAAAGTTAAGAATATAAGGGGGAAAATTGAGAGGTAGCAGGATTCTTTTCTACCTCGCTATCATCTATAGAAGACTTTCTGGGTGACCAGAAATATCCCAAAGAAAAAACTGAGATGGGTAAAGTTTATTTCCAGCAAATCTAATCTCCTTTCTTATACGCTTGCTTCGTACTTGAGAGCCTCCTCTCAAGTACCCAACGACTCTCTAGCTCCTTCTCCCCTCCCATCATTACTTGCTTTCAGGAAGAAACCCGAAAAACCCTCTCCCACTAGGTTTTAAATGGTATACGTAGGGCATCACTCCTATCAGAAGTCTTGCATTTTAACTACAGACAAAGCCAAGTTTTACCTTCTTGAAACTTCTCTAAATAGCTTGAAGACTGGAGAAAAGCACAATGATCTCTTTATAGTTAGACTAAGTTGTTTATAGGTAACTTTTTCTAACACATGAACTCAGGCCCTATCATTCCCACGCAATGGTCTAATTTTTTGTAGAAGCTTTTTTATGTATTACATATATTGTGTGTTAATTATAGAGAATTAAGAAAATACAGAAAAGCAAAAAGAAAAATAAAATTCACCCATAATCCTACCAGCCAGAACTAAACAGGGTCAGCATTCTAGGGTATGTCCTTCCAGTCCTTTTTTCTACACATGTAAGTATATTTTTTAAAGAAAATTTATATTCTTACTATGTCTAATGTTCTATAACCTAATTTTTTTACTTAATGTATTTTGAATGGTCTTTGTATTTTGAAATATTCACTTATAAAACTTTTTATTTATCACTTAATATTCCACCATATTGCAAAAATTGGTCTTTTTTCATCAAACTTTTTGCTTCTGTAAACAATATTACAGCGAACATCCTTTAAATAAGTCTTTGACCATGTCAATAATTATTTCCTCAGGATCGGTTCTTAGGAACAGTATTTGTGGGTCCAAAGACATACAAAAGTGTAAGACTTTTAATACACATTCCCAAATTATGAAACACGAATACAGCAATGAACCAATATATTCTTACCATCTTCCTACCACTGTGGACACCTCCAGGTCTAATAAGAGCAAGCTTGTACTAATTAGTAATTCTAATCAAAGCTGAGTTTAATTGACAAAACAATTTGAAGCTACGCAATCTAAATTCTGTATCATGTGCAACTAATACTTCTCTTTGTACTTTCATTTGTCCAAGATAACAACACAAGAAACTCTATACTGTTTCACTTATTCGTATTTGTGAAATTCTGTGACGTAACTACTTTTTACATTTCTTTTTTAGTATTGAGATGTATACTTACTTGTCTATCATGTTTATTTCTTACAGATATACTAGGGCCTTCACTCAAAGTATTTGCTGCTTATTTATGTATCTTAATAATGAAAGTGATCCTCTGAAAAAGACTAGAGATACAGGCAAATAAAATGAGAAGCTCTTTAACCCATGACCCTGATACAATCCATATGCTAACTCCCCAGCTTCAGTCTCAGTTGTTGCCAGCTCTAACCTTGAAGCCCAATTTAGTGCACCTTCATATTCACCAAAGAATATCCCCTGGAGGGGCTCCTGGGGGGCTCAGTCAGTTAAGCATCTGTCTTCGGCTCAGGTCATGATCCTGGAGTCCTGGGATCCCCTCATCGAGCTCCCAGCTCAGTGGGGAGTCTGCTTCTCCCTCTGCCCCTCACCCCACTTGTGCTCTCTCTCTCACTCTCTCTTGCTCTCAAATGAATACATAAAATCTTAAAAAAAAAAAATCTACTGGTGTCAAAGGCATTGGTAGATGTCACTGAAGGTTCAGCAGAGAGAGTTCGATATTGCATGCTCCCCAATATGCAATAATGTAAATCAATCCCCGTTCTCAGTAGGGATTCTTCAGTGTCTCCAGGATATGCCCCCACCAAGGGTCCCCATACCTGACCTCCTGTACAGCCTCAGCCCCTCCAATCCTGTGTCTCCCTAGGCAGAGTGGCCTACATCCTCAGCCAGAAACCTGGGCACCTGTCCACAGCTCTCATTTAACAAAGCAAGGCCAACGTAGTTAAGGGTGAACTCTAGAACCGCAGAACTCTGGTCAAATCCCAGCTCTCTAGTTACTACGTGTGTGGTCAAGTTATTTACCACTCTGTGACTCATTTTCCTCATGATTTAAAATAGGGATTAAAATAGAACCTACCTCTAGGGCTATTATGACAATTAAATGAGCAAATAAACATAGAACACTTGGAACAGTGCCTACCACACAGTAAACACTCAGTGTTCGCTGTTTTTATTCAAACAATTTCTCTACCAAAAACTAATAAAAAATTTTTCTCCTTTTTGTTACATTGGTGAATAACTAAATCATCTTTTATTACACTTTTTATTTACACATGTGTGGTTTCCTCTTTACATCTTTTTGTTCCTTCTAACTGGCCTTTAAAGAAGAAATCTCAATTACGCTCTTTTCCACATCCTGAGTGCCCCTTCCCTTCACCCTACTTTCCAATCACGATTCTGAAGATTAGTCGGTTTTTTTATTGTCAGCAGCCAAGGATCTGACTGACGGTAAGGCTCTTTATTAAATGTATATACTTAAATGTATGTACCTTTCAGCATTATGGGTATTACTGTACAAATTGTCTTGGGAAATAATAAAGTTAAGAGTCTGTTTCATAAGACTTTCACATCTTTTGGGTTGGTTAGTATTAAAATTCCCATTTGGATAACTTTTATGACATTATGTGAATTTCTGTAGAAATAAAATAAACTTTAAAACACTAGTTCTTTTGGACAAATTCTAGGTTGGTTCCTAGAGTATCAGAGCATGCCAACACCTCACCCAAATCTTTTCAACTTTAACTTCCTAACATTTATGTGGCTGTCGGTGACCAGTGAAGTGTTTCTCACTTAGTTCTAAGAACTCTGCCAGTATCAAGATGATAGAATATCATCCATAATTTTCTACCGGTGCTCTATTTTAACCCCAAAATATCCAGGTCACCATTATGAAACTAAACATATATTCTTTGATAAACCTTTGTATTTTAAAAATCCATTTTTAATCTTCTGAGATGCCATATAAAAGAAACATGCATTTTACTATCATTACTTGTAATAACTTTCAGTTTGGAGATAGCTTGAGACCAAAATTATTTTTTCTCATCCTATTCAGTAATCTCTACCTCCTGAATGTGCTGCCTTGGACTAGTTTCTAAATCTCTCTGGGTCTAATCTGCTTTTTACAAATTAGATGAATTCCAATTCCCAACCAACTCTATGGGTCTCTATCTATGACTACAGTTGATAGACTGGTAACAAAGACTGTTCAATGAATATGATATACTTTTCAGAAAATCTCAGTATTTGTATCATGTGCTAGAACTTACCTTTGAATTTATTTTTAATTGAATTTTTCACTCTTTTTCAGATGTTGCCAGTTATTGTAGCACACCTTGGAACCCACGTAAGATTATTTTGTAATGTGATTTATTTTTTTTTTTAAGATTTTATTTATTTATTTGACAGAGAGAGAGACAGCCAGCGAGAAAGGGAACACAAGCAGGGGGAGTGGGAGAGGAAGAAGCAGGCTCTTAGAGGAGGAGCCTGATGTGGGGCTCCATCCCATCACGCCGGGATCACGTCCTGAGCCAAGGCAGACGCTTAACCGCTGTGCCACCCAGGCGCCCCGTGATTTTTATTTTAAATCTCTTAGTGTGCAATATGTCATCCTGCCTCAATTTACCAGATAGTTGCCAAGTTTCCTGTTTACTTGGTACTGTATGAACACTGATAACAATGAGCTAGCCCTGACTGAACATTTACTATGCACCAGGCACTCTTTGAGGTATTGTATTATTTGCTATATACTATCTCAGTATTCAAAACGACATATGAAGGTAATATTTTTATTTCTAATTTGAAGACGAGTAATTGGAGATACAGTTATTCAGTTACAATCACCCACTTAGGAAATGTCGCAGGGGAACCAGTCAATCCTTTAAAGCATACAGCTAAGAAGAAAATAAATTAATGGGACTGATCTAATGATTAATGATTTCAGGGATTTCTTTTTTAATCTCAAATTTATTTATTAACTATGTATCTTTTCCCTAAAAATGATACACTTTCCTCTCTCTCTATTTTCCTTTGTAAGATCATTGATAAAATAACCGAGGGTCAAGATCATATAGGACACGCATCAGGTGGTAGTTTTTACTTCTGAAAGCAGACTCAGATATCAAGTTCATACCAGTTCTTAATTCCACAGCTGGAAACACATTCTAGCGAAATAATCTGAAATACAGCAAACGTCTATTTACAAATATATTCCTCAAAATAATAATATTTGTGGTAGAGAAAAAAATCAGGGGCAACTTAAATTTAAACAAAAGGAAAATGATTGAGTAGATGGTGCAATGTAAAAGCAAATCCTTTGTGACTATTCAAAAAATACACTTATTTGAATTTGTCACTAGTAAGTTTAAATGATTGTGGGTGTATTATTAAAAGAAAAAGTAAGACCCAAATTATGTAAATGACTTCTATAAATTATATAAATAGCTTCCATTATGTAAAAAAGAAACGTGTCAAAAACATCTGGAAGAAAATCCATCGAACTCTGTATGATGGGATGGCATTTTTTTTTCTTTGTTGCTTTCTGAATTTTCCAAGTTTCCTCCAATGCGCATGTATTACGTAATAATAGAAAAATGTACAACTTTTAAAATGTGGAAGACTTCACATCACTCAGATATTAGGTATTAGCAGTCCAATATCATATGCTGACTTGAAATACGTGAAACAAGTCATAAAGGCAGTTAAAATATTGTTGAAAAATTTAAAATCTCTCTTTACAAATTTTACAAGTATTTTAAGTTTTTAAATTATGTTATACATATTTTGCCTCAAATATATTAAAATTTGTCTAATAACTTGTGTTATTATTTTCCTTTTAGGGTGCTATCCTAAGCTCAGAGGAATTGGTAAAAAAAAAAAAATTAACTAGCATTTCAAATTCTTCTCACTGCTATCACAGTCCTGCTTTCTGTCCCCACACAATAGCTTTTGACCACAACCCCTAAACCTGGAGCATTGTACTGTAAACTGAACATTTTTTATAGATCCTTGCATTAAGATACATTTGTCTAGCTGAGGATTTCACTCTCCTTCTCCAGCTACTTTTCCATTAATTTGATTTAGCTTTTGTTTTCCATATATTGATATTAGATTCAGTTCTACCCACAAATTCAATGAATATTTTTAAACTGTATATGATTAAATTCTAGGATTATAAATTATTTAAAAACATGCAGTGTAGAATAATATACATATTGGTATTTATTGCAGGAAAGATTAATTTTCTTGGCTTGAATTTTTAATTGTTATAGGAAAACATGTTCTTTTTCTAGCATCTTATAGTGATGGATGACCTCTTGCCTGTACACATGAATAACTAGAGGCTGAACTTAAATAAAACTCATCTTACCGTTAGACACTTCTATACATTTCCCCGTAAGTCACTTTTAGGAAACAATGACTTGAATTAATGTGGTATCTAAACATGACACTGAAGTTAAGAGTCGAGGCAATATCTGGGAAGACAGGTTTTCTTTTAAATTGTTCTATTATGAAAAAGGTAGAAATTTGCTAGATTGCACCCAAATAAAATCAAGTAATGGGGCTGTTTTGCAACAATGGTTCATGAACACCCACATCTACCAGTTATTAAGCCAATTTTGTGTAACAGGCACCTTGGTAGATCTTTTACACACATTGCCTTTAATCCTCACCAAATTATGAACTACAATTTTTTTTTTAAGTAAACTACCCCAACGTGGGGCTTGAACTCATGACTCCAAGATCAAAAGTTGCACGCTCTGTGGACTGAGTCTGCCAGGCACAAAGCACAGATTTTTTTTTTAAAGCAAAACTAATATATTTTTTCCTCTTTAATGATGGCTTTTTAATTTTTTTAATTTTTCTTATTATGTTCAATTAGCCACTGTATAGTACATCATTAGTTTTTGATGTAGTGTTCAATGACTCATTAGTTTCATATAACACCCAGTGCTCATCACAACATGTGCCCTCCTTAGTCCCCACCAAGAAGCATAGATTTTTAACCCAGCTTTATAGATAACGAACCTGAGGCTCAGAGAACTTAAGCTACTTAGGCCCCAAGGTCAAGAAATAGTAGATTTAGATTGAAAGTCATTTTTCTATCCACTATACCAGTGGTTTTCAAACTTTTTTAAAAGTAAAACACACATTAACAGCTGTATTTTTCATGCAGCTAACATACACACACACACACACACACACACACACACTTCATAAAATAGTATTTACCCTCACTGTATAGAATGCACTTGGTAATTTAGTCTATGCTTTGTTCTTATTTTTTAATGATGGGCATGACCACCTTCTTTGTTTCAAATCTATGAATGCCATGACCCCCTGCTTGAACACATCTATACTCCACTCCTGTCTGTCTTCCGGCATAAGTCTAATTCTGGCACTGGCACCTGGCAAACCTAAGACGGTGTTTCCCAAACTGCGGTCTCGGACCGGCAAATCAAGACAACTTACGGGGGTTGATAAAAGATGCAGATTTCTGGATCCTGCCCTAGATCAGCTCAGTCAGAATCTCTCTAACAGTGGAGCCTGGGAATTACCTTTTAATCAAACTTCTCAGGAGGTTCGTATACAAACTAACAATGAGGAACTATGCTCAAGGAAACTGACCTGTATCTTAATTAGGAGCCCTCAACCCTTTTTATTCCGTCAACATCCTGAGAACTGAGGGGTTTCAGAAAACAAGTCCCTGCCTGAACTTTCTCCAAATCCAGTGTAAATTATTTCTTCTTAGGAGGAACTTCTTACAGTAATTTATTCTAGGAAAAAAAAATAAATGTAGGCAGCAACGACATTTATTTCCTGTATGCAAATCATTGACAGACCTACACAGAGGAGTTCATTGAGTAACCTCAAGGAATATACAGGTTGAAGAATTGACAAGAGAAGTATTTCGGACTGAATATTCCAATGCCTTCAAAAAATAAATCAAAAGAAACTCGAAGAGATGCAAATCATGAGATGAGGGTTGATTGGGTAATCAATTTTTCCATTAATTTTTAGTCTCTTAAATTACTTTAAAAAATTCTGGGCAAAAGAGAGACAATAATTTAAATCAAGAGCAGAACGATAACCCAGCATAATTGTGTGGATTTCCTCCCTTAGTTCTACCTCCAAATATACCTGAAATGAACAAACTATTCATTATTCCTTCTCCCATGATTGTGACTTACCCTTTCTGAGGAAAATAAAATACAGCATCGAATTGTAGTCGTGAAACCAGCATCAGGCTTGCTCAGAAGAGGGAGGCATTTCTTCCGAGGAATGCCCAATCTTTATTATTTTCTCTGGCTCTACCTTTCCATCCTGTCTTTCCTGCCCCAGCTTGCTGCCCTCAAAGGAGAAAAGCTGGTTGACTAGTATTAAAATGTGTCCTTTTGACTTTGTTTGCCTTTTCCTTTCCTCCTTCCAGCCGGTGGCCCCACAAATCTTCACAGGCCTCCTTTTTCAGCCACTGTTCCCGGGAGCCATCCTGCCTACCAGTCCAGCTAATCCAGATGCCCAGAATGGAATCCTTCCTGCAGGGCAAGCAGGAGCGAGTCCTGCCATCCAGGGAACTCCGGAGGGCTTCTCCCCAACTCCCAGCGACACAGACGATGACTTTGGAGCGACCGCCCCTGCCGGCATCCAAAGGGGCGTGCACACTACCCAGGAAACCACTGCTGGGCCTCCAAATGGTAAATTCTCTGAGCCAGGAAAATGCCTCAGGAAAGTCATCTGCAGAGTGGAAACAGAGTTCTTTCTCTTGTCTTGACCAATACAGTTCCTAATAAAATCAGGGATCCCCTTTACCTAACACTCACAATTGATTCCTGCAATGTGAGGGAATATTTTTACTGGGCCACCAATCCTACTGTTATCAACCCAGAAAGGAGACATTTCATTGCTGGCATAACATATTTTCTGTCTTAGGTTGGATCTGGAAGTCTTTGCAAACAGACTGTGCTCTCCCTTTCTCATCTCCCTCTGACCCCCAAACATATACAGGCCCACAGAGGATACAGTTAATCTATCATTATACTCCTGTCCACTCACTGATCATGGATGAGCCACAGAACCTTCTTAACATAGTGTTGCAAGCAGCCACTAGTCATAGATGGGAGTTAGCACAGTAGGTGAACACATATGTTGTTCTCTAAAGATGGGACTTAAGAAATGTTGCAAAACTAACCTCGTTAAGCACCAACAAGCAGAGATAATCATTTAACATGTAAGGATGTCTAGAATCAAACATCCTTGGAAATGACAAAAGAATGATTTGATATTGACACTCTTGCTCCCAGAAAAGAAGTTTGATCTCAAGTAAAAATGTTTAAATCCAATATGCTTTTACCTACTTTTAAAAAGTGTTTTATTTTCTTCCAGGAATTCAGTAAGCTGTTTCAAATTTTTCCACTAAGCCGCCTCACACGGGCTGATCCATGCGAATCTTTTTCACTGGTCGTATCATGGGCTAGATGGAGACACACTAGAGAGTATCAGAAGAAACTCTTAGTTTACCTAACTTTCTTGAAATTTCAGAAAACATACTCTTCCTAGAGAAAAATGACTTCTGAAAAAAAATAATTAAATGGATAAATTTGCCTGCGAAATGTAACACTATGTCACCTTGGACCTGGAAGATATACATATTAAACGTATTTTGAAACTGACCCTTTTTCTTCTTTGGGGATAGAACGGGGGTCCCTTTCAGAAACTACATTCCCTCAGGACACTTAGATCTTGCTGCAGATGGAGGACTTTCTTTGGAGTAGGGAGTACTACAGTCATGGAGTGGATGTTCAGCAATGAAAGGATAATTTCTGATTTCCTCACACCCAACTAATGACCCACTCTCTCCCATAAGAGCCACAACTTTAATTTTCTATAAGCACATGTAAAATATGAAGTGGAAACAAAGAATTAGAAATCATACTGCCTTTCCTTGGATTGCTCATGTACAGAATTAGTGACCTGGGCATGTATTGCCTAACTTAGGTGTATCTAAAAGTGAGAAATGACATGAAATAATCACCAAAGGTGATTCTCTTGCTTCAAAACATGTCTAAAAAGTAGAATTTCATCTGATTTAAGTTTATCACTCAGACAATTGCAGTTCAATCAGAGTGGGAGGGAGTGGAAGGGATTGACATCCAGTAGAACGCCCACCAAGGAAAGACATGGATGGACTTAATAACATTTCTCACTATATTTGACTCAGCCCCATCAGTATGGAACAAATCCAAATATATACCCACAAAATATATTCCATGTAAGTTTTCAGGTAGTTAAAGATTTCTTAATGGTTAAACATTTGTTAGCCACAGTGTTCCAGATTTGCTGAATCTGAATAACATATTTATGAATTGTCAAGGTTTTCATGGCCAAATGAGGGTAAATCAGGATTCAATTTTCAAAAATATTTTTCCATTAGTGTCATATGATACTAATTAAAAGTGCTATCAACAGATTTCCTAGATGACCCTTTGTCAAAAAACAATTCTCTCTGAGCCTCATTTTTCTCATCTATAAAATGGGAGCAAAACCCCGTTATAAATGCCCCACAAGTTAACATGATTATCAAAGTAGCTAGTGCTTGACAGTGCTCTGCAAACTCCGCACCACTATAGACATTTTATTGACTTTCAGTAGCCTTCTAACCAACTGAAATATTGTCCTTCCAGCCCCACCCTTCATCCTTATACTTCCTCACTGTGTTTTAGTTATTAGTTTGGGTGTATGATTTCCAGCTAGACCATCTAGACCAGGTGTCCTCCTGGAGCATGCTACTCCTGAGGGAACCTGGGGACCTTGTAGAACTACAGGCAAACAGATGGCTTTGAGGGTACAATCTCCATTCTTAACCCTCACATGTGTTCTTTCCAAAGACTGACCTTGCCCAAGAACATGTCTCCTCTTCCTTCTCTCCTTATGTAGCCTCTTTTCCAAAAAAAAAAAAAAAGGCTATGTCTCACCTACCACAGATATCACTGTGGAAAATTGCTCAGTTGGGGCACCTGGGAGGCTCAGTTAAGCGTCTGCCTTCAGCTCGGGTCATGATCCCAGGGTGCTGGGATCGAGCCCCACGTTGGGCTCCCTTCTCAGTGGGGAGCCTGCTTCTTCCTCTCTCTCTCTGCAGCTCCTCCTACTTGTGCTTTCTCTCTCTCTCTGTCAAATAAATAAATAAATAATCTTTAAAAAAAAGAAAAGAAAATTGTTCGGTCATAGGAAATCTCAAAGACACAAAACAAATGAAGAATTTCAAATATTGGTGCTGGTGTTGAGAATGAAAATAACCTTTTGCAACTCAGTAGTTTCTCCTTCCTAGCTTTCAACAAAATTAAGTGAGGACCTGATGGAATTATCAGGTATTTAATCACTGAAAACATTTTTGATGCTATAATTAAGAATACAAAATTAATGGGGCGCCTGGGTGGCACAGCGGTTAAGCGTCTGCCTTCGGCTCAGGGCATGATCACGGCATTACGGGATCAAGCCCCACATCAGGCTCTTCCGCTATGAGCCTGCTTCTTCCTCTCCCACTCCCCCTGCTTGTGTTCCCTCTCTCGCTGGCTGTCTCTATCTCTGTTGAATAAATAAATAAAATCTTTAAAAAAAAAAAAGAATACAAAATGAAAAACGTTTATTCATTCATTTAAAGATATCAATAATAAATAAAGTAGATGATATGAATAACATATTTTATATTAAAAATACTGTTTTATAAAATTTAATGAGAATGTTTAATATAATGAACAAAATTTAGTGAGAAGAATGGATTTATCTTTGAAATCTCTCTCATGTCTGACTTAATAAAAGATAGGATTCTCATATCTGCTTCTGCATTCAATCTGTACTTGTCACAATATCACATGTGTAGCTGCTGGAAAATTCCACTGTATACTCTCGAGAAATGAGGATGAAAAGGCAACATATGATCTTTATATTATTTTAAGTGTAGTTTAACCCACTGATGTACCAAAATGATATCAGGGACCTCCCAAGAATCCTCACCACACTTTGAGAACAACTTTGAGCAATGTCGTATCCAGTTTTTAAAATCTTTTCCCTGGAAATACATTGACAGTACATGCTGATCTGTCACATGTGTGTGACTTCACACACAGGACCTCTCGTTCTTATTGTACTGCTATGGCCTGTGCCCTAAAAGTAATTATGCCACAACCAATTTCATTCCATTTCCACCAAAAAAAAAAAGAAAAACTATAGTAAATGTATAATTGTGTGCACTGCAATATCAAATATATTCCTGGCAAAAGAGATCTTCCCTCTAAACAAGGCACCAATGAAAACTGAAACCTCCACTTGCAACTTTCCTCTCTGATTGGCGGAATTTTCCACAGACCAGCTTCTGGCTTTAAACATTCCATAGAAGCTTTTCCTCTCCCATTACCCATACTCTGCTTCCAAGCACCACAAGACAAGTTCATATTTCAATACCAACTCTTGCCTTTCACTTTGGTATCCCAACATTTGATGGATGGAGTCACGGGGCGGGGGGGGGGGGGGTTAAGACTATTCCCAAGAGCCATTTCTGAAGTGAAGCAACCAGAGCAACTTCATTATTCACAAACCAGATAAATATACCCCACTAAACCCAAATTCAATGTATCCCCCAATCAACCTTTCTTAGGCAGTTCCCAAAATTGCCTGTGATCACCCCAATGCCATTTGACACAAGACAGAGTGAGATGAAAGGAGTCATGGTGTAGACAGTCAGATGTTATCACTGGTTGTGGTTAAAATATCTTGCTATTTCAAGAGCTGCAAAACATAAGACCCTGTGAACACATTACTAGCATCCTCTTAGGGCCTTGGAAGGAACCCATATAAGTGAAGAGCACTAAGGCTTAAACTTAAACTTCATTACCTTCATCATCCATCTCTGCCTCCCCACCTCAGCCCAGATCTAGACACACTCTTTGCCCTTCCTTCCCCTGTATTTTGTGTTATTTTTACATTATGCCCTTGTTAAAAGGCAAAATGTCATAATAATATCTATCTTGTTCTAGGTGACAATTTCTTCTTAGAGCACAAAGAAGGGCAAAATAATACTTACTGAGGGCATTCTATATGGAAAGTACAAAATATTTTTAGAAAATTGAATTCTAATTTACTCTTGACATGATAATGGATACCAAAGTCTAAAGAAATACCATCCGATAAAAATACCACATGAGCCATATATATAATTTTCTAGTAGCCACATGAAAGAGGTAAAAAGAAGTAGGTGAAATTAATTTTGATAATACATTTTATTTAATGCAGTGCATATAAATATTATAATTTGACATACATGAAATATAAAAAATTAATTATCTGTTTTAGATTCTTTTGGGGGATTCTAAATCTTTATAATCAGATGAATATTTCCATTTACAGCTCAGTTTAAACTAGTTACATTTCAAGTGCTCAGTACCACATGTAGTGAGTGGCTACCATATTGGACAGTGCAAGTCTAGATTTAAGGGAAGAACCACAGGTTTTAAAAGTAGAACTCCCATTTGACTGATGGGAAATCTAAAACTTGGCTTAAGTCACATGCCCAAGGGCACAGAAGATGGTGACCTTGGTGGAGATGGCATTTGAACTTGGGTTTGCATAATAAGTTACAAAGTTGAAAGAAACTTTTTTAAATTTCCAAAAATAAAATTTAATCAATAATGCTAGAGGAAAGACCAAATCATTTTTCTATTCTCTCCACAAAAAAAAGTTACTATAAAATCACTATCATAAAAAAGTCAGAAGTAAATAAGGATGATCTTTTCAAAAAATGGGGCTGGAACAACTAAGATATCCATATGCAGGGGGAAAAAAAGAATTTAGACAAAATCCAAAACTATAAAATTCCCAGAACATAACAGCAGAAAATCTAGGTGACATTGGGTATGGTGATGACTTTTTAGATATAACACCCAAAGGGCTATCTGAGAGAAAAAACCAGTAAGTTGAACTGTCATTAAAATTAAAATTTTCTGCTCTTCAAAAAACAATGTTAGGAGAATGAAAAGACAAGTCATAGACTGGGAGAAAATAGTAGCAAAATTAATAGAGGACTGTTATCCAAAATATACAAACTACTTATAAAATTCAATAATAAGACAACAATCCAATTTTTTAATGGACAAAAATTTGAACAGGTATCTCACCAAAGAAGGTATACACATGGCAAATAAATATATGAAAAAGAGAAAAAGCTCAACATCATATGCATGAAATTACAAATTCAAAAAACAGTAAAATACGTGCCTATTAGAAAGGCTAAAATCCTCAACACAGATAATACCAAATGCTTGCAAGTATGTGAAGCAACCAGAACTCTTATTCATTGTTGGTGGGAGTGCAAAATGGCATAGTCACCTTGGAAGACAGGTTAGTTGTTTCTTCCAAAACCTAGCATGCTCTTAAATGATCCAGCAATTGCACTCCTTGGTATTTACTTAAATGAGTTGAAAACTTAAGAATCTTCATACAAATGTTTATAACAGCTTTACTCATAATTGCCAAACTTGGAAGCAACCAAGATGTCCTTCAGTAGAGGACTGATAAACAAACTGTGGACCATCCATATAATGAAGTATTATTCAGCTATTAAGCCGTGAAAAGTTAACCTTTTGAAGGAAACTTAAATGCATATTGCTAAGTGAAGGAAGCCAACCTGAGAAGAATAGATACCATATGATTCCTGCTAGATGACATTTTGAAACAGGCAGAACGATGGAGACAGTGAAAACATCAGGGCTGTAGAGGTTTAGAGGGAGAGAGGGATTACTAGGTAGAGCACAGAGGATTTTTAGGGCAATGAACCTATTCTTTATCGTAACAGATGATAGATACATGTCATCAGGCATTTGTCAAAACCCACAGAATTTACAACATAAAAAGTGAACCCTAATGTAAACTATGAGGTATAGTTAATAAAATGTATCAGTATTAGGGAGGAGCTGGGTGGCTCAGTCAGTCAAGTACCCAACTCTTGATTTCAGCTCAGGTCATAATCTCAGGGTCATGAGATTAAGTCCCACTGGGCTCTGTGCCCAGCAGGACGTCTGCTTGAGATTCTCTCCCTCACCCGCTGCCCCTCACACTTTCTTTCTCTCTCAGAAATACATAAATAAATTTTTTTTAAAGTATCAGTATTAGATCATTATTTGCAACACACGCACCCACCAATGTAAGATACTAGTAATAAGATTAATGGTTGGGGAGGGGGAAAGAGGACAAATGGGAAATTTCTGTATTTTCTGCTCAATTTTTCCATGAACCTCTCTTTTTTTTTAAAAGGTCTATCAATTTTTCAAAGATATCAAAAAAACATTTGCTGGTATTTTAAAATATTAGCCCATAAGATTTGCAAAGTGGTATGGTTTGCTAGAAATGATTTGGCCAGGGGCGCCTGGGTGGCACAGCGGTTAAGCACCTGCCTTTGGCTCAGGGGGTGATCCCGGCGTTATGGGATCGAGCCCCACATCAGGCTCCTCTGCTGGGAGCCTGCTCTTCCTCTCCCACTCCCCCTGCTTGTGTTCCCTCTCTCGCTAGCTGTCTCTATCTCTGTCAAATAAATAAATAAAATCTTAAAAAAAAAAAAAAAAGAAAGAAAGAAATGATTTGGCCAAGAGATAGAAAATATTTCCCCCTAGTGGTCCTGAGACAGAAAAACTGTAAGTGTAGCGAACATACTACAGAGAGCCAAGCAATAGCCCTTTTAGGGGAACAAGACACTTTTAGAAACAAATTTAGTCTCTAATTGGATGGCCATTCATAAAATCCAAGTTAGAACTCACATAGTCAGGAAGAAGGTTGAGGAAGGACAACATCTAAGGAAAATCAGAGAGTAAGTATATGAGCAAAATAAGTGATTGATGCCGTATACCATGCGATGACCTGGAAAAAAGGAAACAAAACTTCATAACTCCAACTAAGTATCCCTTGGGTAGGAAGACCCCTGCAGGTCAGGAAAAGAAATTACACTAGAGGAGCCATAAAAATGCAAGCTCATTATCCAACGGAATATTGGCAAACCTCACCAGTAAACATCTAATCTAAGATGTTAGAAACCACATTCAGGAAACTTAACAGAACTAAGCATAGTTATTAATTATTATAAACTAATTATTAATTAATTATACATAATTAATTACATAATTATAGTATAAATTATTATAAATTATAAACATAATTATTCATATAATTAAAACAAAATTTGTAAAACTAAAACTATATACCGAGCATGAAATGAAAGTGTGATAGATTTTAGACCAACACGTAGGACAAATAATTACAAGTATTCATTTCAGAATAAAATTTAAGAGAGAGAAACAAACCAAGAAACAGACCCTTAACTATAGAGAACAAACTGAGGGTTACCAGGGGGGAGGTGGGTGAGGGTTGGGTTAAATACGTGAAGGGGATTAAGGAGTGCACTTGCGGTGAGCACCAGGTATCGTATGTAAGTGTTGAATCGCTATTTTATACATCTGAAACTAATATTTCATGTATGGTAAATACCTGGAATTTAAAGAAAACTTCAAAAACATTTTTTTAATTAAAGAAAGAAAATAACAACTAGTTTGAATTAAACTTCCTTTAAATTTATAACCACAAGAAAACATCACATATAAGAACATCTCAACAAGTCGTGTACTTATGTCCCTTCTGGAATCTACTAACATTTTTAGAACCTAAAGAGCCTATACCATTTTATGTTAGTGTCCCTGTGCATCTGAGAATAGGACAATTTGAAAAGTCATAGAAGACAGTCATGGAAGGAAATTAGCATATATAAGATCACCTTCTGTGCAGATAATCACACTCCTTCCCACCACCATTCCAGGTGGATAGTCACCACTGGTTTGGGTGGACACATTCATGTCGCAAGTTGGAGCCTCAGTACCCTGAGGGCAACTTCCTGAATGGCAATATGTAGTTCCAAAAACTTAACGTCACCCTACATTCTAACCCTCTGGCCTATGTTTCATTTATTACGGTTTTGTTTTCCCCAGCTGTATCTAATCCGCAGCTGAAACTGTCTATTGTTTTCTAATTTTGTTTACTGGCATTTTCAATTCTAGAATTTCTGTTTGGCTCTTTTTGAAATCTGCTATACCATTTTTATAGTTTCTTGTTCCCTGACAAGTTTTTCAAGCTTTGCTTTTAACTCTTTGAATATAGTCTTAGTTTTTTCAGAGCAAAATATAATCCTAGTTATCGTGATTCTAATTTGGTCTCTCTAATTTTTCTCATTCATGTGATCTTGCCTCCTATCGAATCAAGTTATCTGTGATGGCATGTCAAATGTTGTTTCTAAAAATCTTTGTAGAGAATATTTTTGTTTGTTTCTGCCAGGAGCCCAGGGGAACATCAATTTGGAGCATCTTCATTCAGTTTTAGAGTTTGGGGTTTTTTTCTGGTCCACCCAAATAATAGAAAGCGTGGCTGCAATTCCTCCATGACTTGCTTCCTTCTAGTTCACCCTGCCTGGGCCCTAACAACAGCAGATAGTAGCTCTCCAGGGCTTCTACCTTTGGTGGGCCCTAGACTTTAACTGCTATCTGTTTCGCCTAGCCTGTCTAATGAACATGCAGGTCAGCCACTTCCAAATTGGCCACCCCCCCCAGGACAAAATGGCTCCAAATACTGGACTCCCCTCTCTAGATTTCCATCAGTCTCCTGGATCTTGGCCTAGTAACCTCACTCTGCAATTAACTCTTAGATGGTTTAAAATTTTTTCAATATATCATTCATGTTTTTAGTTTTCTCAAGCAGAGAGAATCTGTCCAAAGACTTAATCTACCATTACTGAAACCAGAAATCCATTCCCAATCTTTATTTCTAACCCATTCCACAGTATCTTCAGCAGGGGGGAGATCTACTAACAATCAAAATGTGTATAGTGTTCATCTACACATTTAATGCAATCCCGATTAAAATACCACCAGCATTTTTCACAGAGCTGGAACAAACAATCCTAAAATTTGTATGGAACCACAAAAGACCCTGAATAGCCAAAGCAATCCTGAAAAAGAAAAGAAAAGCTGGAAGCATCATGACTCTGAACTTCAAGCTATATTACAAAGCTGTAATCATCAAGACAGCATGGTACTGGCACAAAAACAGACACATAGATCAATGGAACAGAACAGAGAACACAGAAATGCACCCACAACTATATGGTCAACCAATCTTCAACAAGGCAAGAAAAAAATATCCAATGGAAAAAAGTCTCTTCAACACATGGTGTTGGGAAAACTGGACAGCAACATGCAGAAGAATGAAACTGGACCACTTTCTTATGCCATACACAAAAATGAATTCAAAATGGATGAAAGACATAAATGTGAGACAAGAAATCACCAAAGACAAAGACGTGGTCCTTTTTGGCAGTGTAAAAGGCCTGACTGGCTCATAGCCCCTCACCACGGGGAGAGATCCCCCTCAACTAGCTCCATCCAGTGGGGAATCAGATGGAACTAACAAATGGCCCTGCAAACTTCGGACAAAAAAAAGGTGGAACCCTGGATTAAAGGAATCTAGAGGCCATAGGAAAGATTTAAGTCCAAATGGAAGGTTTGTTTTTTCTCCTACAAATTATAAAGCAATATGGAATCATAAACAGTTATTTCCATGGATACGGAGGGACTCTTGTCTGTGAGTAATAGGTAGGGTTGACTGCACCCATGGCCCTCCTGCAGGTGTGCGTGTTGTAGGACTCGACTCGGACCTGAAGGGACTGTCCTGTACGTTCTTGTGGACGCTGTGTGTTTGCTTAATCAGCTGATGTCAGATCGCTCAGGAACATACTGTCTCTCCCCACCCTCTCCCACTCTGAGGGATGTAGTCGTGGCATTGCAGAGAGAGAAAACTCATATTCTATAATAACTATAGACAAGCTTCTTTATCATTGCTCAAATCAGACTTTGTGTCAGCAAGCTTCTCCTAGTTAACTATCAATCATTTCCCCCCTCCACGCCCCGTCTGCCCCACACACTGTAATTGCAGTCTGATCTGCTTCTCAAACGGATGTCTCACCAGACTAATTGAAGTTAGTTGCACCAGTGCAATCCTCAGAAACATGCTTAGGGAAGCTCTCAAACCATGCCAGGCAAGTGGCTACTAGATGGGTCTGCTGGAAGGTATGAGCTTACATTCTCTTATCTGACCAAATCTCTGAACCATTACAATGGCGTGCACATTTAAATTTTTTTAAATCATAACAAATTAGTCTGAGTGCTTTAAAGAAGTCAAATAAGGGCACACTGTAGAGTTCAGAGTATGCACACAGCATATACAAAAAAGAAATCATCTTACTTCATATTCCTCTTTCTTGCACCCTCTATTTTTGTTAATGGTACCACCAAAGCTGATAACCATTCTGACCCTTTATGTTTCCCTTTTGCCCAGCCAATCACATCCAATCAGATGCTAATCCTCTCCATGTCTGAGTCCACCTGCTTGTAAAATCATGAAGCAGATTACATGAGATTACCTATTTAGAAAACATTCGACAAACTCTCTAGCATGGGGCGCTCGGTTGGTTGAGCAGCAAATTCTTGATTTCTGTTCAGGTCATGATCTCAGGGTTGTGAGATCAAGAGCCCTGCGTCAAGCTCCATGCTCAGCCCAAGTCTGCTTGGGATTCTCTTTCTCCCTCTCCCTCTGCCACTCTCCTTGCACGTGCTCTCTAAATAAATAAATAAATGATTTTAAAAAAGAATTCAATAAAAGGCTGGATGATGACGATGATGATGATGGTGATGACTGCATAACGATTACCCTGTTTTCTGACCTGTAAGGGCAAGAGAACTTGCCTCTCCATTTTCACTTTTGGAGAGTATACAAAAGCTTCAATCAGGTAGAAAAGAGTGCCAGCCAGTAACAACTACCTGAGGCCTTAGAACTTAGCAAACATCCCAGAGCCTCTATTTTTGAAATCTATAAAACAGGGATGCTAATGGTGATTACCTTGTCACTTACAGCTGTGCATACAAAGTGAGATAGAAATATACACCTTTGTCAAAATAAAAGGTAATATATAAACATGTACTGTTATTTCCATCCTCTTTTCAAACTATAAAATGAAAATAAGCAGGCTGGGCTACGTGCTGTTACAGATGTGACTCTGTTGATTGTGAAGTGACGTTCCAGAAATGCCTATGCTGAGAGAGATTCAGTAAATTATATAACTTTCATTCTCCAGGAACAGTGCTTTGCAGACCTGACCATGAAGGACAGCCTGTATACGGTCAAGTCCTCTGTGTTCTATAATAGAAATGATGACTTTTCACAACAGGAAAACCTAATCACATTTATTTTTTTATGTCTTCTTTTTTATACAGACGGTTAGGGTTGCAGTCATATTTTGAGAACTGAATCAAGATGAAGAGGCACAGTTAAACTTTTTCTTTTGTTATATAAACAGTTTCTTATGTTGTAAATTTTTTAGGAATAATTTTAGACTTACAGAGGTATCACAGAGTGGGTTTCCATATACTCTTTGACCAGTTCCTTATAACACCCTACATCACTATGGTATGATTATAAAAACTAAGAAATTAACATCAGTACCCTATTATCAACTAAACCACAGACTTTATTGGGGTTTCACCAGTTTTTCCAGTAACATTCTTTTCCTGTTCCAGGACCCAATTCAAATCCCACATTTCATTTAGTTGCCAGGTTTCCTTAACCTCTTCCCATAGGTGACAATTCTTCAGCCTCTCCTTATCCTAAGCCCCTTTAAAGATCTTTTGAAGTGTATGGAGAGGTACTCTGTAGACTATCCTTCAGCTGAGTTTTCTGTTGTTTTCTCATGATTAGATTGAACTTAAAACTTTTTTAATTTATTTTTGGTAATTCTAGTATAATTAACATGCAGCATTATACTAGTTTTAGGTGAACATCATAGTCATCCAACAATTCTATACATTACTTGGTTTTCATCACTGTAAGTGCGCTCTTTAACCCCCTTCTCCTATTTCACCAATCCCCCACTCACCTATCCTCTGTAACCATCAGTTTGTTCTCTATATTTAAGACTCTGTTGTTTTGTTTGCCTCTTTTTTTTTCTTTGTTCATTTATAATGTTTCTTAAATCCCATGTATGAGTGAAATCATATGGTATTTTTCTTTCTCATTCATCTGTTGATGGACATTTGGCTGCTTCCATATTTTGGCTACTGTAAACAATGCTGCAATATATCTTTCCAAATTAGTGTTTTTGTATTCTTTGGATAAATACCTAATAGTGGAATTACTGGATTATATGGTAATTCTATTTTTAATTTCTTGAGGAATCAGATTGAGGTTATAATTGTGAGGAAGAATACCACAGAGCTGATGTGCCCCTTTCTTTGCATTACTTAGGGGAAAATGATATCAATAGTATTATGTGATGTTGAACTGGTGTCTGTTAGGTTTCTCCACCATAAATTTACTATTTTTTCCCTTACTAAATATTTGGGGAGATGATTTTAGGCTATCCAAATATTCTATTTCTCCTTAAAATTTTGACCACTAATTTCAGCATTCTCTGTGGATCTTTCCTATAGCAATGATTACTGTGAGATTCTGATGGTGAATTTCTCTTTCCCTTGTATGTTCTCCATTTTTTAACTGGAATTCTTACATAAGGGAAAGTTGTCTTTTTTCTCCCCCAAATAAACTTTATTTGATTTGTCACCAAGAGCAATCATCCTTCAACTCTTCACATGGCTTATGATCCAAATGTCCTGACCACCTTACAGAGTTATCATGAGAACTGAATAAGAAGGAATATGATAAGCACTCAATGGATGGGAATTTCCTTCCTTCCACCACCCATTGTTTAATGAATGCCCAGATGACCCCAATGTCTGAATCATCCAATTAGCACTCAATCAGCTGGAATGAACAAAACTTTTTATCATTAGTTAATTTTATATACATGTAAGCAGACCAAATAGATTGTAAGGCCCAAGATGAGCAAACAGATTTCCTTATGGCCATACAGACTCATAGCACTAGTACAGTATACTATATAAAGACAACCCAAAAATGTATTAAATGAATGGATGACTGGGTACTTGATGAATGCTAAGAGGAGAGGCATAAATGCTAAGAGTCCTCAATAAGGATTAGTTTAAGTATTCTTCCCTCACTCAGAACATTCTCCCCTGTGTGTCTTTGGTGTCATTTGCTTCTAGATAGATTTAAATTTCAATGCCAATAGATCTCCACTTCATCATTCATTCATGTCTCTCATTAAGCCATCAGTTTTTTCATAAATTCAAACATCTGAGAAAACAGCCCTAATTTAAAAAGAGGCAAAAGATGAAAATGGACAATTTAAAACGATGATCTAGAAATGGACAATAAATATACGAAAAAGAAAGCTTAACCTCAAAAGTTGAACTTCTGCAGGTTCAAATAAAAACAAGCTCCTTTTTTTGCCTTATCGGATTAAGAAAATGTATTACCTCAGTGTATCTCAAACTTTAATGTGTGTTCCCATCACCAGAGGGTCTTGTTAAAATTTACATCCTGATTCACTGGGGCAAAGAAAGAGCCAGAGAGTCTGCACTTCTCATTACCTCCAAGTGATGCCAATGTTGCTGAACCTGGGGACCACACTTTGACTCTCAGGCAATCTCCAAACATAATGATGAGGATTGGT